>NC_056441.1:17961732-18131732 GCF_018296145.1 Oncorhynchus tshawytscha | reverse complement strand
TTTCAAGGATAATTCTAATAAAATGTGGTACAGGTTAATGTTATGAACTTATTACTCTATTTATCATTATCGCATCAATTCAAGTAATTTATCATGACATGGATTTTATTCCATATCGCCCAGCCCTAGTGTGTGTGTGTCTGTGTGTAGGAGCCGTCTGTCTGGTGTTGGTACTCACATTAGTCACATAAAAACAAAGCATCCTGGGAGGCGCTGATGGGCGACACAAAGGGAGCATCCAGACTCCACTCAGCGACAAACGATACCCGATTCCCCTGTGTGTGTATGTGTGTGTGTGTGTGTGTGTGTGTGTGTGTGTGTGTGTGTGTGTGTGTGTGTGTGTGTGTGTGTGTGTGTGTGTGTGTGTGTGTGTGTGTGTGTGTGTACTGGGGATGGCTGCGCCTCATTGGCTGCCAGACTGGGGTCATAGTGAGGTTGAGACTAACGTGATGGATGGACCTCTCTGTCTCCACCCGGGGTTTCCTTCTCCTCCCTCTCCCTCTCGCTCTCCCTCTCCCTCTCCCTCTCCCTCTGACTGTCTTCCAAAATAGTTTTCTCTACTGCGGCTTCCATCTCATGCTCTATTTTTTTCTCCCAATTCTCTCTGTTTATCTCTCCCAGTGTCTTTCACTCTTGCTCTCTCTCTTTCACTATCTGCTTGCTCTCTTTCTTTCACTCTCAAGGGTTGGCATTTAAGTGTGTTAACCCTCACAAGGTTTAACACGCTTAAACATCATCACTAGCTGCGTCCTCAGAGCATGTGCAGACCAGCTGGCTGGAGTGTTTACGGACATATTCAATCTCTCCCTATCCCAGTCTGTTGTCATCACTTGCTTCAAGATGTCCACCATTGTTTCTGTACCCGAGAAAGTGTAGGTAACTGAACTAAATAACTATCGCCCCGTAGCACTCACTTCTGTCACCATGAAGTGCTTTGACAGGCTAGATAAGGATAATTTCACCTACACCTTATCCAACACCCTAGACCCACTACAATTTGCATATCGATCCAACAGCTTCACAGATGACGCATTCCATCTGGACTAGATGAATACATAAGTAAGAATGCTGTTCATAAACTACAGCCTTCAACATCAGAGTGGACAGCCTTCAACTGAAATGTGTCTTCCACATTTAACCCAACCCCCCTGCCCTCAGGCCTACCACCGTTGTGGGGTTGGAGTCGTGCACAGCCACGCAGTCGTGAGATAACAGGGAGTACAGGAGGGGAACACGCACCCCTGAGGGGTCACCGTATTGAGGGTCAGCGTGGCGGATGTGTTATTGCCTAACCTCACCACCTGGGGGCGGCCCATCAGGAAGTCCAGCATCCAGTTGGGAGGTGTTCAGGGAGGTGTTCAGTCCCTATCTTAGGGATTAGCTTGGAGAGCACTATGGTGTTGAACGATGAGCTATAGTCAATGAATAGCATTCTTATATTGGTGTTCCTTTTGGGGCGGTATGCAAATTGGAGTGGGTCTAGGGAGTTCCCATCCCTCTTCTCCCTGCTCCCTCCATCCCTCTTCTCCCTGCTCCCTCTATCCCTCTTCTCCCTGCTCCCTCCATCCCTCTTCTCCCTGCTCCCTCCATCCCTCTTCTCCCTGCTCCCTCCATCCCTCTTCTCCCTGCTCCCTCCATCCCTCCACTCTCTAGTTCTCTCCATCCCTCCACTCTCTGTTCTCTCCATCCCTCCACTCTCTCTGTTCTCTCCATCCCTCCTCTCTCTGTTCTCTCCATCCCTCTTCTCCCTGCTCCCTCCATCCCTCCACTCACTGTTCTCTCCATCCCTCCACTCTCTGTTCTCTCCATCCCTCCTCTCTCTGTTCTCTCCATCCCTCCACTCACTGTTCTCTCCATCCCCCCTCTCTCTGTTCTCTCCATCCCTCCACTCACTGTTCTCTCCATCCCTCCACTCACTGTTCTCTCCATCCCTCCTCTCTCTCTGTTCTCTCCATCCCTCCACTCACTGTTCTCTCCATCCCTCCACTCACTGTTTTCTCCATCCCTCCACTCTCTCTGTTCTCTCCATCCCTCCACTCACTGTTCTCTCCATCCCTCCTCTCTCTGTTCTCTCCATCCCTCCTCTATCTGTTCTCTCCATCCATCCACTCTCTCTGTTCTCTCCATCCCTCCTCTCTCTGTTCTCTCCATCCCTCTTCTCTATGTTCTCTCCATCCCTCCTCTCTCTCTGTTCTCTCCATTCCTCCTCTCTCTGTTCTCTCCATCCCTCCTCTATCTGTTCTCTCCATCCATCCACTCTCTCTGTTCTCTCCATCCCTCCTCTCTCTGTTCTCTCCATCCCTCTTCTCTATGTTCTCTCCATCCCTCCTCTCTCTCTGTTCTCTCCATTCCTCCTCTCTCTGATCTCTCCATCCCTCCTCTCTCTCTGTTCTCTCCATCCCTCTTCTCTCTATTCTCTCCATCCCTCCACACTCTCTGTTCTCTCCACCATCCTCTCTCTGTTCTCTTCATCCATTCACTCTCTCTATTCTCTCCATCCCTCTTCTCTCTGTTTTCTCCATCCCTCTTCTCTCTGTTCTCTCCATCCTTCTTCTCTCTGTTCTCTCCATCCCTCCACTCTCTCTGTTCTCTCCATCCCTCCTCTCTCTGTTCTCTCCATCCCTCTTCTCTATGTTCTCTCCATCCCTCCTCTCTCTCTGTTCTCTCCATCCCTCCTCTCCCTGTTCTCTCCATCCCTCCACTCTCTCTGTTCTCTCCAACCCTCCAGTCTCTCTGTTCTCTCCATCCCTCCATTCTCTCAGTTCTCTCCATCCCTCCACTCTCTCAGTTCTCTCCATCCCTCCACTCACTGTTCTCTCCATCCCTCCACTCTATCTGTTCTCTCCCTCTTCTCTCTCTGTCTCCCATCCTCTCTCTCTGTTCTCTCCATCCATCCTCTCTCTGTTCTCTCCATCCCTCCACTCTCTCCATCCCTCCACTCTCTCTGTTCTCTCCATCCCTCCTCTATCTGTTCTCTCCATCCCTCCACTCTCTCTCATCCCTCCTCTCTCTGTTCTCTCCATCCCCCTTCTCTCTGTTCTCTCCATCCCTCCACTCACTGTTCTCTCCATCCCTCCACTCTATCTGTTCACTCAATCCCTCCTCTCTCTCTGTTCTCTCCATCCATCCTCTCTCTGTTCTCTCCATCCCTCCACTCTCTCCATCCCTCCACTCTCTCTGTTCTCTCCATCCCTCCTCTATCTGTTCTCTCCATCCCTCCACTCTCTCTCCATCCCTCCTCTCTCTGTTCTCTCCATCCCTCTTCTCTCTGTTCTCTCCATCCCTCCACTCACTGTTCTCTCCATCCCTCCTCTCTCTCTGTTCTCTCCATCCCTCCACTCACTGTTCTCTCCATCCCTCCACTCTCTCTGTTCTCTCCATCCCTCCACTCTCTGTTCTCTCCATCCCTCCTCTCTCTCTCCATCCCTCCTCTCTCTGTTCTCTCCATCCCCCTCTCTCTGTTCTCTCCATCCCTCCACTCACTGTTCTCTCCATCCCTCCACTCTCTGTTCTTTCCATCCCTCCTCTCTCTCTGTTCTCTCCATCCCTCCTCTCTCTGTTCTCTCCATCCCTCCACTCTCTGTTCTTTCCATCCCTCCTCTCTCTCTGTTCTCTCCATCCCTCCTCTCTCTGTTCTCTCCATCCCTCCACTCTCTGTTCTTTCCATCCCTCCTCTCTCTCTGTTCTTTCCATCCATCCTCTCTCTCTGTTCTCTCCATTCCTCCTCTCTCTGTTCTCTCCATCCCTCCTCTCTCTCTGTTCTCTCCATCCCTCTTCTCTCTATTCTCTCCATCC
This sequence comes from Oncorhynchus tshawytscha, assembly GCF_018296145.1. Taxonomy (NCBI): domain Eukaryota; kingdom Metazoa; phylum Chordata; class Actinopteri; order Salmoniformes; family Salmonidae; genus Oncorhynchus; species Oncorhynchus tshawytscha. The sequence goes on along the minus strand of NC_056441.1, from coordinate 18,127,937 downwards.
CTCCACTCTCTCTGTTCTCTCCACCCATCCTCTCTCTGTTCTCTTCATCCATTCACTCTCTCTATTCTCTCCATCCCTCTTCTCTCTGTTCTCTCCATCCCTCTTCTCTCTGTTCTCTCCATCCTTCTTCTCTCTGTTCTCTCCATCCCTCTTCAATCTGTTCTCTCCATCCCTCCACTCTCTCTGTTCTCTCCATCCCTCCACTCTCTCTGTTCTCTCCATCCCTCCACTCACTGTTCTCTCCATCCCTCCTCTCTCTCTGTTCTCTCCATCCCTCCTCTCTCTGTTCTCTCCATCCCTCATCTCTCTGTTCTCTCCATCCCTCTTCTCTCTGTTCTCTCCATCCCTCTTCTCTATGTTCTCTCCATCCCTCCTCTCATCCCTCTGTTCTCTCCATCCCTCCTCTCTCTGTTCTCTACATCCCTCCACTCTCTCTGTTCTCTCCATCCCTGCAGTCTCTCTGTTCTCTCCATCCCTCCATTCTCTCAGTTCTCTCCATCCCTCCACTCTCTCAGTTCTCTCCATCCCTCCACTCACTGTTCTCTCCATCCCTCCACTCTATCTGTTCACTCAATCCCTCCTCTCTCTCTGTTCTCTCCATCCCTCCTCTCTCTGTTCTCTCCATCCCTCCACTCTCTCCATCCCTCCACTCTCTCTGTTCTCTCCATCCCTCCTCTATCTGTTCTCTCCATCCCTCCACTCTGTTCTCTCATCCCTCCTCTCTCTGTTCTCTCCATCCCTCCACTCACTGTTCTCTCCATCCCTCCTCTCTCTGTTCCCATCCCTCCTCTCTCTCTGTTCTCTCCATCCCTCCACTCACTGTTCTCTCCATCCCTCCACTCTCTCTGTTCTCTCCATCCCTCCACTCACTGTTCTCTCCATCCCTCCTCTCTCTGTTCTCTCCATCCCCCTCTCTCTCTGTTCTCTCCCATCCCTCCTCTCTCTGTTCTCTCCATCCCTCCTCTGTCTGTTCTCTCCATCCCCCCTCTCTCTGTTCTCTCCATCCCTCCTCTCTCTGTTCTCTCCATCCCTCCACTCTCTCTGTTCTCTCCATCCCTCCTCTCTCTCTGTTCTCTCCATCCCCCTCTCTCTGTTCTCTCCATCCCTCCACTCACGGTTCTCTCCATCCCTCCACTCTCTGTTCTCTCCATCCCTCCTCTCTCTCTGTTCTCTCCATCCCTCCTCTCTGTTCTCTCCATCCCTCCTCTCTCTCTGTTCTCTCCATCCCTCTTCTCTCTATTCTCTCCATCCCTCCACTCTCTCTGTTGGCTTCATCCCTTCACTCTCTCTGTTCTCTCCATCCCTCTTCTCTCTGTTCTCTCCATCCTTCTTCTCTCTGTTCTCTCCATCCCTCTTCTCTCTGTTCTCTCCATCCCTCCACTCTCTCTGTTCTCTCCATCCCTCCACTCTCTCTGTTCTCTCCATCCCTCCACTCTCTCTGTTCTCTCCATCCCTCCACTCACTGTTCTCTCCATCCCTCCTCTCTCTCTGTTCTCTCCATCCCTCCTCTCTCTGTTCTCTCCATCCCTCCACTCTCTGTTCTCTCCATCCCTCTTCTCTCTGTTCTCTCCATCCCTCTTCTCTATGTTTCTCCATCCCTCCTCTCTCTCTGTTCTCTGTTCTCTCCATCCCTCCTCTCTCTGTTCTCTCCATCCCTCCTCTCTCTGTTCTCTCCATCCCTCCTCTCTCTGTTCTCTCCATCCCTCCTCTCTCTGTTCTCTCCATCCCTCTTCTCTCTGTTCTCCACTCCATCCCTCTTCTCTATGTTCTCTCCATCCCTCCTCTCACTCTGTTCTCTCCATCCCTCCTCTCTCTGTTCTCTACATCCCTCCACTCTCTCTGTTCTCTCCATCCCTGCAGTCTCTCTGTTCTCTCCATCCCTCCATTCTCTCAGTTCTCTCCATCCCTCCACTCTCTCTGTTCTCTCCATCCCTCCACTCACTGTTCTCTCCATCCCTCCACTCTATCTGTTCTCTCCATCCCTCCTCTCTCTGTTCTCTCCATCCCTCCTCTCTCTGTTCTCTCCATCCCTCCTCTCTCTCTGTTCTCTCCATCCCTCCTCTCTCTGTTCTCTCCATCCCTCCACTCTCTGTTCTCTCCATCCCTCCACTCTCTCTGTTCTCTCCATCCCTCTTCTCTATGTTTTCTCCATCCCTCCTCTCTCTCTCTGTTCTCTCCATCCCTCCTCTCTCTGTTCTCTCCATCCCTCCTCTCTCTCTGTTCTCTCCATCCCTCCTCTCTCTGTTCTCTCCATCCCTCCTCTCTCTGTTCTCTCCATCCCTCTTCTCTCTGTTCTCTCCATCCCTCTTCTCTATGTTCTCTCCATCCCTCCTCTCACTCTGTTCTCTCCATCCCTCCTCTCTCTGTTCTCTACATCCCTCCACTCTCTCTGTTCTCTCCATCCCTGCAGTCTCTCTGTTCTCTCCATCCCTCCATTCTCTCAGTTCTCTCCATCCCTCCACTCTCTCAGTTCTCTCCATCCCTCCACTCACTGTTCTCTCCATCCCTCCACTCTATCTGTTCACTCAATCCCTCCTCTCTCTCTGTTCTCTCCATCCCTCCTCTCTCTGTTCTCTCCATCCCTCCACTCTCTCCATCCCTCCACTCTCTCTGTTCTCTCCATCCCTCCTCTATCTGTTCTCTCCATCCCTCCACTCTCTCTCATCCCTCCTCTCTCTGTTCTCTCCATCCCTCCACTCACTGTTCTCTCCATCCCTCCTCTCTCTCTGTTCTCTCCATCCCTCCACTCACTGTTCTCTCCATCCCTCCACTCTCTCTGTTCTCTCCATCCCTCCACTCACTGTTCTCTCCATCCCTCCTCTCTCTCTGTTCTCTCCATCCCCCCTCTCTCTGTTCTCTCCATCCCTCCTCTCTCTGTTCTCTCCATCCCTCCTCTGTCTGTTCTCTCCATCCCCCCTCTCTGTTCTCTCCATCCCTCCTCTCTCTGTTCTCTCCATCCCTCCACTCTCTGTTCTCTCCATCCCTCCTCTCTCTCTGTTCTCTCCATCCCCCTCTCTCTGTTCTCTCCATCCCTCCACTCACGGTTCTCTCCATCCCTCCACTCTCTGTTCTCTCCATCCCTCCTCTCTCTCTGTTCTCTCCATCCCTCCTCTCTCTGTTCTCTCCATCCCTCCTCTCTCTCTGTTCTCTCCATCCCTCTTCTCTCTATTCTCTCCATCCCTCCACTCTCTCTGTTGGCTTCATCCCTTCACTCTCTCTGTTCTCTCCATCCCTCTTCTCTCTGTTCTCTCCATCCTTCTTCTCTCTGTTCTCTCCATCCTTCTTCTCTCTGTTCTCTCCATCCCTCTTCTCTCTGTTCTCTCCATCCCTCTTCTCTATGTTCTCTCCATCCCTCCTCTCTCTCTCTGTTCTCTCCATCCCTCCTCTCTCTGTTCTCTCCATCCCTCCACTCTCTCTGTTCTCTCCATCCCTCCAGGCTCTCTGTTCTCTACATCCCTCCATTCCCTCAGTTCTCTCCATCCCTCCACTCTCTCAGATCTCTCTATCCCTCCACTCACTGTTCTCTCCATCCCTCCACTCTATCTGTTCTCTCCATCCCTCCTCTCTCTCTGTTCTCTCCATCCCTCCTCTCTCTCTGTTCTCTCCATCCCTCCACTCTCTGTTCTCTCCATCCCTCTACTCTCTCTGTTCTCTCCATCCCTCCACTCTCCATCTGTTCTCTCCATCCCTCCACTCTCTCTGTTCTCTCCATCCCTCCACTCTCTCTGTTCTCTCCATCCCTCTTCTCTCTGTTATCTCATCCCTCTTCTCTCTGTTCTCTCCATCCCTCTTCTCTCTGTTCTCTCATCCCTCTTCTCTCTGTTCTCTCCATCCCTCCACTCTCTCTGTTCTCTCCATCCCTCCACTCTCTCTGTTCTCTCCATCCCTCTTCTCTCTGTTCTCCCCATCCCTCTTCTCTCTGTTCTCTCCATCCCTCTTCTCTCTGTTCTCTCCATCCCTCCACTCTCTCTGTTCTCTCCATCCCTCCTCTCTCTCTGTTATCTCCATCCCTCCACTCACTGTTCTCTCCATCCCTCCTCTCTCTCTCTGTTATCTCCATCCCTCCACTCACTGTTCTCTCCATCCCTCTTCTCTCTGTTCTCTCCATCCCTCCTCTCTCTCTGTTATCTGCATCCCTCATGCCTCCATTAGAGGGAATGAAGACTGCTGAGGAGAGGATCTTTAAACTAAGGGTAATAGCCTCATTATTACCATGTAGCTACAGGTGAGACTTGCTTCTATTCCAATGAAATAGTCATGGGACCGCCCACGACTTGATGGCCCCATTAAACTGATGTTTATTGAGCTAAAGTTCACCCTTGGTGGCAATAAATGGTGCCATTCCCCCATTTTTCTTGCTACGTCTTTTGCCTTGTTTAGGTGGTAATGAAACTGATATGTTCTATAGTTCATTATGGACACACTTCAATGGTTTAGTTGACTTATATACATAGGGTTGCAAAATTCTGGTAACTTTCCCCAAGATCCCTGTTTTTCCAGAAAATGTCCATAATCAGGAAGAAATAAGCAGGAAATCTAGGAATACGCCAACCGGGATTTCTGGCAAAACAGAATTTTCCAACCCTACTCTGTGTTAAGCAGTAGGTGCCACTGGACTAGAGATAGCTAGAATAACTTTAAAATGCCTGTATTCACTGCCTGACACCACATCACACTTTCTACTAGCAACATCAGAGACATGATGTTATCTCTCACACTCTCTCTCATCAACTCGCTTTCTTTGTTTCTCGATCATACTGTCAATCCCTCCATCGGCTCGATCCCTTTATCGGCACCGGGAGACACACATCTGTCGATGGTGGAATTAATTTTGGCTGCCACTCAAAAGGGAGGGGTCAATGGCTGCCGACGTGTCAATAACTAGACTACCCTGATAAGTGAGTTTTGCCTTTCTATCTTTCCATCTCTCTATTTGTCTGTCCGTCTGTTTATCTATCTGTCTGTCTGTCTGTCTGTCTGTCTGTCTGTCTGTCTGTCTGTCTGTCTGTCTGTCTGTCTGTCTGTCTGTCTGTCTGTCTGTCTGTCTGTCTGTCTGTCTGTCTGTCTGTCTGTCTGTCTGTCTGTCTGCCCCTGTCTATCTGTCTGTCTGTCTATCTGTCTGTCTGTCTGTCTGTCTGTCTGTCTGTCTGTCTGTCTGTCTGTCTGTCTGTCTGTCTTCTGTCCTCTGTCTATCTGTTGTCTGTCCGTCTGTCCGTCTGTCCGTCTGTCCGTCTGTCTGTCTGTCTGTCTGTCTGTCTGTCTGTCTGTCTGTCTGTCTGTCTGTCTGTCTGTCTGTCTGTCTGTCTGTGTCTCTGTCTCTGTCTCTGTCTGTCTCTGTCTGTCTGCCTGTCTGTCTGTCTGCCTCTGTCTGTCTGTCTGTCTGTCTGTCTGTCTGTTTGTCCATCTTTGACTTCAACATGGCACCGTCATAGGAGGCCACCTTTCCAACAAGTCAGTTCGTAAAATCTTGGCCCTGCTAGAGCTGCCCCGGTCATCTGTAAGCGCTGTTATTGTGAAGTGGAAATGTCTAGGAGCACCAACGACTCAGCCGCAAAGTGGTAGGCCACACAAGCTCACAGAACAGGACCTCAGAATGCTGAAGACCGTAAGAATGGTCTGTCCTTGGCTCTAACACTTACTACCAAGTTCTAAACTGCCGAGCAGCCTCACAAGACTAAGATCACCATGAGTAATGCCAAGTGTCGGCTGGAATGGTGTTAAGCTTGCCACCATTGGACTCTGGAGCAGTGGAAATGTGTTCTCTGGTGCCGAAGAGGATGGCTGACGTTTTACATGCTCCTCACCAATTGTGCTATTTTGTTTGTTTTTTTGCATTGTTTGCAACTTAGTTTTTTACTTATTTTGTACATAATGTTGCTACTACCATCTCTTATGACCAAAAATAACTTCTAGACATCAGAACAGCGATTATTCACCACAAATTGGAAGAAGCTTTTTCCTTAAATGAGTCCGATGAGAAGGATATACCGCTCTCTCGGGAACAGGCCCAGTTCCCTGTCATTTGCGTGAAGAAAAGACGGAGGAAAAGAGGACACAGATCGGGCTGCCTTTAGAGAATCCGTAGGCAAGCGTGTGAACTCCCACTGCCATCAATTCTACTTGCTAACATGGAATCATTGGAAAATAAAATTGATGACCTACGATTATCCTACCAACGGGACATTAAGAACTGTAATATCTTGTGTTTCACCGAGTTGTGGCTGAACGACGACACGGGTAATATACAGTGCAATAAAATGCTAATTAATTACTTAAAAATCATACAATGTGATTTTCTGGATTTTTGTTTTAGATTCCGTCTCTCACAGTTGAAGTGTACCTATGATACAAATTACAGACCTCTACATGCTTTGTAAGTATGAAAACCTGCAAAATCAGCAGTGTATCAAATACATGTTCTCCCCACTGTAGAGCTGGAGGGATATTCCATGCACCGGCAGAACAGAGATGCTACATCTGGTAAGACGAGGGGTGGGTGTGTGTGTCTTTTTGTCAATAACAGCTGGTGTGAGATGTCTAATATTAAAGATGTCTCGAGGTATTGCTCGCCTAAGGTAGAGTACCTTATGATAAGCTGTAGACCACACTATCTACCAAGAGAGTTCTCATGTATATTATTCATATCTGTTTATTTACCACCACAGACCGATGCTGCCACTAAGACCGCACTCAACTATAAGGCCAAAGTGGCTGGGGACTTTAAGGCAGGCAAACTTAAATCAGTTTTACCAAATTTTTACCAAATAGGCAACCAGAGGGGGAAAAAAACTCTAGACCACCTTTACTCCATACACAGGGATGCGTACAAAGCTCTCCCCCACTCTCCAATTGTAAAATCTGACCATATTTCTATCCTACTGATTCCTGCTTACAAGCAAAACTAATTCAGGAAGTACCAGTGACTCGCTCAATACGGAAGTGGTCAGATGAAGCAGATGCAATGCTACAGGACTGTTTTGCTAGTACAGACTGGAATATGTTCCGGGATTCAACCAACGGCTTTGAGGAGTATACCAACTCAGTCATCGGCTTCATCAATAAGTGCCTCTACGATGTCATCCCCACAGAGACTGTACGTACATATCCAAACCAGAAGCCATGGATTACAGACAATATCCACATCACGCTAAAGGCTAGAGCTGCCGCTTTCAAGGAGCAGGACACTATTATGAACGTTTATAAGAAATCTTGCTATGCCCTCAGACGAACCATCAAACAACAAAGCGTCAATACAGGATTAAGTTTGAATCCTACTACACCGGCTCTGACGCTCGGCGGATGTGGCAGGGCTTGAAAACTATTATGGACTGCAAAGGGAAACCCAGATGTGAGCTGCCCAGTGACACAAGCCTACCGGATGAGCTAAATGCCTTTTATGCCTTTTATGCTCGCTGTTCTGGATGACTGGTGATAACGCTCTCAGTAGCCGATGTAAACAAGACCTATAAACAGGTCAACATTCACAAAACTGTGGGCCAGATGGATTACCAGGACCTGTACTCAAAGCATGTGCAGAACAAATGGCAAGTGTCTTCACAGACATTTTCAACCTCTCCCTGACTGAGTCTGTAATAGCGACATGTTTCAAGCAGAACACCATAGTCACTGCGCCCAAGGAAGGGAAGGTAACCTGCCTAAATGATTAATGCCCAGGAGCACTCACATCAGTAGCCATGAAGTGCTTTGAAAGGCTGGTCATGGCTCAGATCAACAGCATCCTCCCGGACACCCTAGACCCACTCCAATTTGCATACTGCCCAAACAGATCCACAGATGACCCAATCTCAATCGCACTCCACACTGCCCTTTCCCACCTGGACAAAAGGAACACCTATGTTAGAATGCTGTTCATTGACTACAGCTCAACGTTCAACACCATAGTGCCCACAAAGCTCATCACTAAGCTAAGGACCTTGGGACAAAACACCTCCCTTTGCAACTGGATCCTGGACTTCCTGACGGGCCACCCCCAGGTGGTGAGGGTAGACAACAACACGTCTGCCACGCTGATCCTCAACACTGGGGCCCCTCAGGGGTGTGTACTTAGACCCCTCCTGTACTCCCTGTTCACCCATGACTGCGTGGCCAAACACGACTGCAACACCATCATTAAGTTTGCTGACGACACAACAGCGGTAGCCCTGATCACCGACAATGATGAGACAGCCTATAGGGAGGAGGTCAGAGACCTGGCAGTGTGGTGCCAGGACAACAACCTCTCCCTCAATGTAAACAAGACAAAGGAGCTGATCGTGGACTACAGGAAAAGGGAGGGCCAAATAGGCCCACATTAACATCAACGGGGCTGTAGTGGAGCGAGTCGAGAGTTTCAGGTTCCTTGATGTCCACATCACCAATGAACTATCATGGTCCAAACACACCAAGACAGTCGTGAAGAGGACACGACAAAAACCTTTTCCCACTCAGGAGACTGCAAAGATTTGGCATGGGTCCCCAGATCCTCAAAACGTTCTACAGCTACAACACCAAGAGCATCCTGACCGGTTGCATCACTGCCTGGTATGGCAACTGCTCGGCATCTGACCGTAAGGTGCTACAGAGGGTAGTGCGTACGGCCAAGTACATCACTGGGGTCAAGCTTCCTTCCATCTAGAATATACAGTTGGAGTCAGAAGTTTACGTACACCTTAGCCAAATACATTTACACTCAGTTTTTCACCATTTCTGGCATTTAATCTTAGTTAAAATTGGTCAGTTAGGATCACCTCTTTATTTTAAGACTTTATTTTAAGACTGTGAAATGTCAAAATAATTGCGGAGAGAATTATTTATTTCAGCTTTTATTTCATTCATCACATTCCCAGAGGGTCAGAAGTTTACAAACACTCAATTAGTATTTGGTAGCGTTGCCTTTAAATTGTTTAACTAGGGTCAAATGTTTTGGGTAGCCCTCCACAAGCTTCCCACAATAAGTTGGGTGAATTTTGGCCCATTCCTCCTGAGAGAGCTGATGTAACTGAGTCAGGTTGGTAGGCCTCCTTGCTCGCACATGCTTTTTCAGTTCTGCCCAGAAATTTTCTGGGATTGAGGTCAGGGCTTTTTGATGGCCACTCCAATACCTTGACTTTGTTGTCCTTAAGCCATTTTGCCACAACCTTGGAATGATTGAGGTCATTGTCCATTTTTCCATTGTCCATTTGTCAATTGTCCATTTGGAAGACCCATTTGAAACCCAGCTTTAATTTCCTGACTGATGTCTTGAGATGTTGCTTCAATATATCCACGTCATTTTCCTCCTCATGATACCATCTATTTTGTGAAGTGCACCAGTCTCTCCTGAAGCAAAGCACACCCACAACATGATGCTGCCACATCATGCGCCAAAGTACGTTTATTTCTAGGAGACAGAATGTGTCTCCTTCCTGAGCGATATGACGGCTGCATGGTCCCATGGTGTTTATACTTGCGTACTATTGTAGGTCTTGGACGATTTCTTTTGATTTTCCCATGATGTCAAGCAAAGAGGCACTGAGTTTGAAGGTAGGCTATGAAATACATCCACAGGTACACATCCAACTCAAATTATATCAATTAGCCTATCAGAAGCTTCTAATGCCATGACATCATTTTCTGGAATTTTCCAAGCTGTTTAAAGGCACAGTCAACTTAGTGTATGTAAACTTCTGACTCACTGGAATTGTGATACAGTGAATTATAAGTGAAATAATCTGTCTGTAAACAATTGTTGGAAAAATTACTTGTGTCATGCACAAAGTAGATGTCCTAACCGACTTACCAAAAGTATAGTTTGTTAACTGGAAATTTGTGGAGTGGTTGAAAAATGAGTTTTAATGACTCCAACCTAAGTGTCTGTAAACTTCCAATTTCAACTGTATATAATAGGCGGTGTCAGAGGAAAGCCCATAAAATTGTCAGAGACTCCAGTCACCCAAGTCATAGACTGTTTTCTCTGCTACCGCACGGTTTGCGGTACCGGAGCGCCAAGTCTAGGACCAAAGGCTCCTTAACAGATTCTACCCCCAAGCCATAAGACTGCTGAACAATTAATCAAATGACCACCAGACTATTACATTGACCCCCACCCCCCTCCCCATTTGTTTTGTTAACTGCTAACCTGTACCCCGGCACACTGACTCAGTACCGGTACCCCCTGTACATAGCTTCCTTATTGTTATGTTATTGTGTTACTTTTTATATATATATTTTTTTTTAAATGTATTTAATTTGGTAAATATTTTCTTAACTCTTCTTGAACTGCACTGTTGGTTATGGGCTTTTAAGTAAGCATTTCAGGTCTACACTTGTTGTATTTGGCGCATGTGACAAATAAAGTTTGATTTAATTTAATTAAATTTTTGATATGATTAATCACTCTTCACCATCTGGAAGTCCATCGGACGAATCTGGGTTTGGCAGGTGCCAGGAGCGTGCTCCCTGCCCGAATGCATAGTGCCAAATGTAAAGTTTGGTGGAGGAGGAATTAGGGTCTGGGACTGTTTTTCATGGTTCGGGCTAGGCCCCTTAGTTCCAGTGAAGGGTAATTCTGAACAATGACATTTTAGACAATTCTGTGCTTCCAACTTTGTGGCAACAGTTTTGGGAAGGCCCATTCCTGTTTCAGCATGACAAAGTGAGGTCCATACATAAAACCTTTGTCGAGAACGGTGTGGAAGAACTTGACTGGCCTGCACAGAGCCCTGACCTCAACCCCATCGAACACCTTTGGGATGAATTGGAACGCTGACTGTGAGCAAGGCCTAATCGCTCAACATCAGTGCCCGAACTCACTTAATGTTCTTGTGGCTGAATAAAAGCCAGCACCCACAGCAATGTTCCAATATGTAGTGGAGTGGAAAGCCTTCCCATAGGAATGGAGGCTGTTGTAGCTGGGGCGACAGGTAGCCTAGTGGTTAGAGTGTTTGGTCAGTAACCGTAAAGGTTGCTAGATCAAGTCCCAGAGGTGACAAGGTAAAAATATGTTGATCTGCTCCTGAACAGGGAGTTAACCCACTGTTCCCCGGTAGGCATTGTAAATAAGAATGTGTTCTTAACTGACCTGCATACATAGTGTCCACATAGTTTTGGTCATGTAGAGTATACACTACCATTCACTTTCCTTGTTTTTGAAAGAAAATCACATTTTTTTCCATTAAAATAACACAAAATTGATCCACATTTTTTACAGTATATGTTACATTGTGTGTGTGCATTTGTAACATAGTGTGCAAATGCATGTGCGTGTGTGAGATAGCTGCAATCAGTTGTATTACGGGCCCTAAGGGCTTTGTGCTGTGGGTGTTTACGTGTACTGTGGATCAAAACATATGCTGATCAGGTGTGGTCATAGCCCTACCTGGCTCTTAGCAAGGAGCCCTCAGGAGCTGCAGTGAGAGGGATCTCATGTCCCATCCATACCTTTACTTCCTGACACCTGGCACAGCTTTCAAAATCACAAGAGAGAGTGTGATTTACATTTCATGTCGTGGCAAATAGTCATTATGAATTCATCTTCAATGTAGAGTCAGTAAGCCAATTCATATTGTAAATATTCACTGTAGATGTATGTAAATGTGATCCCTATATTTCACTCTCTTGAATTTTCTCTGTCTTTCTCTCTCCCTCTCCCTCTTTTTCTCTCTCACTTTCTGGTATGCCCATAGTCCACTCATCCCTCTGAGCCAAAAATCTATATGTCGGATTTCGAGAGGAGGGGTATCCATAACACACTGTGGTGGTGACATCTGTTCTGTGTGTGTGTGTGTGTGTGTGTGTGTGTGTGTGTGTGTGTGTGTGTGTGTGTGTGTGTGTGTGTGTGTGTGTGTGTGTGTGTGTGTGTGTGTGTGTGTGTGTGTGTGCGTGCGTGCGTCCGTGTGTGTATTTGTGTGTGAATACCTGTGTACCTTCAGGTGTCCTGTCCCTTCGAGACTCTGATGGCTGCCGATGACCTCCTGTCATCACTTTATCAGCTTCTATTCACCATCAGATGAGTCTTCTGCAGCTCTCTACCCAACGACTGGTACCTAATCATACCTAATCTGTCATACCTAATCACAGGTAGAGAAAGTGTTGCTTGATCATGCATTTCTTCATAATATGTTTAGGTCTCTAGGTTACGTATAGAAGGTGAAATAGTTCCACAAAGATGTATAGGTTGAGACAGACAGACAGACAGACAGACAGACAGACAGACAGACAGACAGACAGACAGACAGACAGACAGACAGACAGACAGACAGACAGACAGACAGACAGACAGACAGACAGACAGACAGACAGACAGACAGACAGACAGACAGACAGACAGACAGACAGACAGACAGACAGACAGACAGACAGACAGACAGACAGACATTGCTAGCGAGAGAGAGCTCACTGACTTCAACGGTGGGTGTCTCAGAATTGTAGGCTACATTTGGCATGTTCAAACATGACCTCCTGCTATTCTTGCCATTGAGCACCAATGCCAAACTGCAAACCGTTTAGGGCATAGCCCTTGGAGACGCTATCACTTTCACAACTTTGAATTACGTTGAGAAAAAAAGAGAAATGTGTCAGGAAGAAAATACCTTGACAGAGAAAACAGGTTCAGTAAAACCAGTCTGAGTCTGATGAATAGAAAACTAAATGGACAGATTCATGAAAAACAACGTTTCAAACTTCAGAGAGGGTTATGGATTACAAATGGAACTATTAAGTTTTATAAATTGTTGCAGCATTTATTGGAGGCACAACAAGTGGGCAAGCCAACCCAAATGACCTCCTCATGACAGCCTCACTCAATCATTCTTGCTCAGACCACATAGACAAACATCACATAGATCCCGAAACCATTGCCTGGTGCAACAGATTCAAAAATAGTTAGAAACTAAAGTAAACTGTTGAACAAATGCTTATTTATTTTTGTTGTTAACAATGCGTTTGGGAGTTGCCTCAACCAGGCTCAAATCAAAATGTCAGAGTGAGTTGAGTGACAACAAGTGTAAATCAAAACGAAATGTTAAACTGATGTCTGTGCCAGGTGGGTACTGTTATGCGTCAACTCATACTATACTTTGAGTCAAATTGAAAACAACTTTGAAATGATTTACCTGAATTTAACATTACAAGATGAGTTTTTATATTGGTCTAATGGTTACAGAAAAAAATGAACAGAAAAATCTCCTGGAGACATTTTAATACGAGTTTAATGACCGAGTCAAAAGAGAAAAGAAATCTGTCTGAAACTGCTCCATTACACTGAGAGAGAGAACATTATTAAGCAACGTGCAACAATTTCAAAGATTTGACTGATTTACAGTTCATACAAGGAAATCAGTCAATTTCAATCAATTCATTAGGCCTTAATCACTGGATTTCACGACTGGGAATACAGATATATATCTGTTGGTCACAGATACCATAAGAAAAGGTAGGGGTGTGGATAAAAAAAACAGTCAGTATCTGGTGTGGCCAAGATTTGCCTCATGCATCGCGACACATCTTCTTCACATTGAGTTGATCAGGCAGTGGAATGTTGTCCCACTCCTCTTCAATGGCTGTGCGAAGTTGCTGGATATTGACGGGAACTGGAACATGCTGTCATACACGTCAATCCAGAGCATCCCAAACATGCTCAGTGGGTGACATGTCTGGTGAGTGTGCAGGCCATGGAAAAACTGGGACATTTTCAGCTTCCAGGAATTGTGTACAGCTCCTTGAGACATGGGGCCATGCATTAATCATGCTGAAGCATGAGGTGATGGGGGCGGATGAATGGCCTCAGGATCTCATCACTGTATCCCTGTGCATTCATATTTCCATCGATAAAATGCAATTGTGTGCGTTGTCTGTAGCTTATACCTGCCCATACCATAACCCCACCGCCACCATGGGGCACTCTGTTCAGAACGTTGACATCAGCAAACCTCTCGCACACATGACACCATACACATGATTTGCAGATGTGAGGCCGGTTAGATGTACTGACAAATTCTCTAAAACGACGTTGGAGAGGGCTTATGGTAGAGAAATTAACATTCAATTATCTGGCAACAGCTCTTGTGGACATTCCTGCAGTCAGCATAGCAAGTACACGCTCCCTTAAAGCTTGAGTCATCTGTGGCATTGTGTTGTTTTGACAAATCTGCACATTTCAGAGTGGCCTTTTATTGTCCCTGCACAAGGTGCACCTGTGTAATGATCATGCTGTTTAATCAGTTTATTGATATGCCACACCTGTCAGATTATCTTTTCAAAGGAGAAATGGTCACTAACAGGGACCAACACTTTACATGTTGCATTTATATTTTTGATCAGTGTATATAATAAATATATAATACATGTATATAATAAATTATCCGAAAATCAGTTCTAACCACCTGCTCAAATACTTTTACCCTCGGTAAAAAACTTCATGGTTGGTTTGTAAATAAGAATATGGCTGAAAGTAGGCCTACCCTAGCATACCTCAAGACAAATAGAAATAGGCCAGCCATATTTTGATTTCCCTTGAAACTTTCATGTGAGCACTCATTGTCAAAAAGTTGTTTAACATTTGGAGAATAAACTGTTGCATTGTGTCTTCCAACACTCAAATGGTTTGGCACAAGTTGCCCTTCCTATCCTGGTCCAAATACAGATGGGATTCACAATGAAATATTTCTTCAATTTTCATAATCTACCTCATTCACCTCCTTCAGTCTTTAAACAACAATTCCCTCATCATGAGGCCATAATGATTTATCTGCAAGCCTAATGGGTACCAAACTGCACAAGAAGACACCGGTAAGCAGAATCTACTAGCCCGAGCCAGTGAAGTGGTTCTAATACCAAGGCTGTTTAATGTTGGTCCTGGAGGGCAGAAACAGTTCTGGTTTTCATCCTCTCCATCTAATAATGGAATCATGTCGACCTGCAACACCAGCTGAGCATAGCAGAGGGAAGTGGGGGTGCTGAGGGTGCTAAAGCACCCCCTGATCACAGAATATCATTTTAAAAAGTCATATAAAAAATGTAAATGCCCACTAAATTAGTGCACTGGGCCTTTATTACACCTGTATGGGCAGAGGAAAATAGTCAGAGCAGTGAGAAAAACGTTAATTCATTGTCATCACATAGATTTTTGGGGGTTGAAATGATGTGGAAACGATGTTGATTCAGACAGTGTTTGCCCAGTGGGCAGGCTTTTAAAAACGTGAATTATATATACAACAGATGCGTCCTGCTAAAACAGAGACTGAGTATTGCTTTGTAGCTAGACTGTGACTTTGCTGTTTGCCCAGTGTGGTCTGTAAACTGGTGTGTTGGTTCGGGGCTGCTGTAACAACAAACTCGGAGAGGAACGGTGACCGTCGAACGACCCCGAGTTTCCTTTTGGGGGTCAACTGTGTGTTTCTAATCCAATCCGCATCACCCCTGGTACGGAGGGTTCTGACCGGGTTGTAGCTAGTGCACGATAAAGTTCAGCGGTTCCAAAAGGCTCATGCAGGTTACATAATTAATGAAGATAATGAAAGGAGAGGATAGGGCTCTATAGACGGATGGAAAGAACACTCAAAAGAAAGAACACTCAAAAAGTATTTTGAATTCAATTGCATATAAGTCTAGCCTACATATAACCTGAACAGACATTGATATGTATATAATAGCATGCATAATAGTTGTAGAGTAGTTTCCAAACATATGTCGACTAGTATAGGCTATAGTAGTAGGCCTAGTGAAACACTGACCATAGTAATATCTGACAGTTTGTCCTAGTTGTGAAACATTATTGCATTAAAAAAAATACATTTTCAATTTAACCATGGATCAATAGTGAAGAATTAAGACTACCGAATTAATGTTGCAAGAGCAATTCCAAATATTATTGGAAATTATATTTTCTATTTAGGAAACTTCTTTTTGATGAAACTAGAACATTATAATATAATAACATGTATTTTGAGATTCAAATTATCAAACTACAAATAAATGAATTAAACGTTGTTTGTGGACTAATACCCTGCAGGCGACTTTGTCTTTAGCTATAGGACACTCTGGCATGCACAATTACGTTTACAAGTTTTACAATCAACATCGGCATACATTTATTTTCCAATAGGCCTATGTTATTATATGTCATTAATTCCCTGTTCTTCGTGCATTTTGGGCATTTTAAACAAGTCCAAACAAGTAATCGCGTTAATGATTTCGTACGCAAAGGCCTGAACCGTGACCCAAAGGATGGAAACTAGAGGTCTCTATCCTCATGGCAGAAAGAAAACAAATATAATAATTTCGAAAGGTTCGAGACCAAAACAAGGACCAATGTTTATCGGAACGGTATGGCTACTATTTGAAACGATATTGGACGTAGGCTATTTGTCTAATTTAATATTATAGAAAAATATTGTAAATATTTGAATACATTATATTTCTATTATTTCAAAAAAAATGTGAAGCAAGGAATATAATTGTAATTTTAAATCATGTAAGACTATTATGTTATTTTCTATATGTCACAGGCTAAACATTGGTGTAACATGTTATCGAAAGGATGTTCTTTATGTAGGCCGTCATTGTAAATACGAATTTGTTCATAACTGACTTGTCTGGTTAAATAAAGGTTAAATAAAAATAAAAATAAATAAAAAATGTAGCATTCACGAGTGAAAGCGAGTGGCCTATAAGTAGGCAAAAGTATGAGCAGCAAAAACGACAATAATGTTAATTGACTATTGGGAACTTTTGATCACAAATATGAACCATTGTAGGAAAAGTGTGCTATAGGAAAATAGCATAGGCCTATATGTATAGGTCTAAATAGCATAGGCCTATATGTATAGGTCTAAATAGCATAGGCCTATATGTATAGGTCTAAATAGCAGAGGCCTATATGTATAGGTCTAAATAGCATAGGCCTATATGTATAGGTCTAAATAGCATAGGCCTATATGTATAGGTCTAAATAGCATAGGCCTATATGTATAGGTCTAAATAGCAGAGGCCTATATGTATAGGTCTAAATAGCAGAGGCCTATATGTATAGGTCTAAATAGCAGAGGCCTATATGTATAGGTCTAAATAGCATAGGCCTATATGTATAGGTCTAAATAGCATAGGCCTATATGTATAGGTCTAAATAGCATAGGCCTATATGTATAGGTCTAAATAGCATAGGCCTATATGTATAGGTCTAAATAGCATAGGCCTATATGTATAGGTCTAAATAGCATAGGCCTATATGTATAGGTCTAAATAGCATAGGCCTATATGTATAGGTCTAAATAGCATAGGCCTATATGTATAGGTCTAAATAGCATAGGCCTATATGTATAGGTCTAAATAGCAGAGGCCTATATGTATAGGTCTAAATGTATAGGTCAAATAGGCCTATATGTATAGGTCTAAATAGCAGAGGCCTATATGTATAGGTCTAAATAGCATAGGCCTATATGTATAGGTCTAAATAGCATAGGCCTATATGTATAGGTCTAAATAGCATAGGCCTATATGTATAGGTCTAAATAGCATAGGCCTATATGTATAGGTCTAAATAGCATAGGCCTATATGTATAGGTCTAAATAGCATAGGCCTATATGTATAGGTCTAAATAGCATAGGTCTATATGTATAGGTCTAAATAGCATAGGCCTATATGTATAGGTCTAAATAGCATAGGCCTATATGTATAGGTCTAAATAGCATAGGCCTATATGTATAGGTCTAAATAGCATAGGCCTATATGTATAGGTCTAAATAGCATAGGCCTATATGTATAGGTCTAAATAGCAGAGGCCTATATGTATAGGTCTAAATAGCATAGGCCTATATGTATAGGTCTAAATAGCATAGGCCTATATGTATAGGTCTAAATAGCATAGGCCTATATGTATAGGTCTAAATAGCATAGGCCTATATGTATAGGTCTAAATAGCATAGCCCTATATGTATAGGTCTAAATAGCATAGGCCTATATGTATAGGTCTAAATAGCATAGGCCTATATGTATAGGTCTAAATAGCATAGGCCTATATGTATAGGTCTAAATAGCATAGGCCTATATGTATAGGTCTAAATAGCATAGGCCTATATGTATAGGTCTAAATAGCATAGCCCTATATGTATAGGTCTAAATAGCAGAGGCCTATATGTATAGGTCTAAATAGCATAGGCCTATATGTATAGGTCTAAATAGCATAGGCCTATATGTATAGGTCTAAATAGCAGAGGCCTATATGTATAGGTCTAAATAGCAGAGGCCTATATGTATAGGTCTAAATAGCAGAGGCCTATATGTATAGGTCTAAATAGCAGAGGCCTATATGTATAGGTCTAAATAGCATAGGCCTATATGTATAGGTCTAAATAGCATACAGTGTATATACTTTGACTGTGCACAGCCTAGGGCCTAAAATAGCTGGTTGTCCTGTTTGAATGAGGCTGGACAACCGACCAACATGACTGTTATGCTCTATCACCCAACACAAATACCAAACCCCTGATCAACACTGCTTTTTACATTTATGACTATTTACACAGAAACACTATTCAGGAATAAGGGTGTCCTTTTTGGAATTTAACCTTAAAAATAGGATCAATGGGTCCACACTAATGGCTTTTATGATTATTTACACAGAAACAACCCTACTATTCAGGAATGAGGGTGTCTTTTTGGATTTTACCCTCAAAAGAAGGTTAAATGGGACCACAAAATGCCCATGTCAAATCAAACAATCCAGATTTTTTGGTCCAAAACTGACCAAATGCTCCCGTAATTTCAAACCAGTACAGACAATGTGAAATAAAAACAGATCATTTATCATTAGAAATAACAAAAAAATGACCCAAACTCCACTGAATAAATACAATAGCATTACTTATGCATCTAGTCTCATTGGTCTCTGCTATCTGCTGGGATTGCAAGCGAGCAGCCCATGCAATCTGGGGGCTGCTACCAGCTCTCACAGTCTCAGATCGGAATTAGAGCTTCATCCATGTTTCTCAAATGTCAAATTTGGAAGTTGTCCCAAACATCAAATTTCAGAGGGTTAGTAATTAACTCCGAATGGTTAAAGTAAGGGTTAAGGTTTGGGATAGGCTTAAAATAAATTGTTGTTGCTATTGTTGCTATTGTTGGATGTGAAGTTGTAACCTTAGAAATGAGGGGCAGGTGCTTATGTCCATATGCCATGCACACATTGACCTAAAAATAGAGATTTTAATTTAAAGATCTATTGCCTACATTTGAACACTTAATTTTCCAATTATCAATGAAAACATGTCTGCTAGCTGGCATATAGGTCTATTCTATTTCTTTTGATGTTTTCATTTCTGGTGTGCAAGGTGAGAGTCGATCCTGCCATAAAAAGAAGAGCTCGAGGTTGAAATCGAATCATGATTAATGGATCACTTGCTGTTTTGAGACAGCTTGAAACTCATCAAATTCATGCCAATCTTTTGCTGAGCCACTTTACAACAGCAGATAACCAAATACACATGGTTGCAATCCAAATTCAAAAGACACATGCAAAAAGTCAGATTGATTTGAGAGTTGTGATGTTGATCAATTACAAAGCTTACTGTTCTGGTTCATTTTCATATCATTTTCATATATTTATTTTCTAGAAGCTATTAAAATGAGTAACAATAGAGGTGTTAGTTCCAGCCCACATGTATTAAAATAACACACGGAACCCAGTCAACATTTGGGAGGCTAAGCACATAGACCTAGCGCAGTCCGTTGCTTTTTGAAACGCTGTGTGTGTGTGTGTGTGTGTGTGTGTGTGTGTGTGTGTGTGTGTGTGTGTGTGTGTGTGTGTGTGTGTGTGTGTGTGTGTGTGTGTGTGTGTGTGTGTGTGTGTGTGTGCGTATGTGTGTTTCTGTGTGTGTTTGTGTTTCAGCTCCTGACTTTATTACTGACTTTATACACTCCATCATTATGACAGATGCTTCTTGCATAATAATGACACCTTGTGAATTATCTCAACATATTTATATTTCTCTGTACGCAATTTATTGGACATACAGTGCATTCAGAAAGTTTTCAGACCCCTTGACTTTTTCCACATTTTGTTTAGTTACAGCCTTATTCTAAAATTTATTAAATTGTTTTTTTTTTCTCATCAATCTACACACAATACCCATAATGCTGAAGCAAGAACAGGTTTTTAGACATTTTTGCAAATGCATTAACGAAAAAAATGAAATAGCAAATTTACATAAGTAGTCAGACCCTTTACCCAGTATTTTGTTGAAGCACCTTTGGCATCGATTCCAGCTGCAAGTCTTCTTGGGTATGACGCTAGAAGCTTGGCACACCTGTGTTTGGGGGACTTTCTCTCATTCTTCTCTGCAGATCCTCTCAAGCTCTGTCAGGTTGGCTGGGAAGTGTTACTGCACAGCAATTTGCAGGTCTCTCCAGAGATGTACAATCAGGTTCAAATCCGGGCTCTGGGTGGGCCACTCAAGGACATTCAGAGACTTGTTCCGAAGCTACTCCTGCGTTGTCTTGGCTGTGTGCTTTGGGTCGTTGTCCTGTTGTAAGGTGAACCTTCGCCCCAGTCTGAGGTCCTGAGCGCTCTGGAGATGGTTTTCATCTAGGATCTCTCTGTTCTTTTCTCTGTTCATCTTTCCCTCAATCCTGACTAGTCCCAGTCCCTGCCACTGAAAAACATCCCCACAGCATAGTGCTGCCACCACCATGCTTCACCGTAGGGATGGTGCCAGGTCCACCAGACACTTGGCCATCAGGCCAAAGAGTTCAATCTTGGTTTTCAGACCAGATAATCTTGTTTCTCATGGTCTGAGAGTCCTTTAGGTTCCTTTTGGCATACTCCAAGGGGGATGTCATGTGCCTTTTACTGAGGAGTGGCATCCGTCTGGCTGCAGAGATGATCGTCCTTCTGGAAGGTTCTCCCATCTCCACAGAGGAACTCTGGTGCTCTGTCAGAGTGACCATCAGGTTCTTGGTCACCTCCCTGACCAAGGCCCTTCTTACCCGATTGCTCAGTTTGGCCAGGCGGACAGCTCCAAGAAGAGTCTTGGTGGTTCCAAACTTCTTCCATTTAAGAATGATGGAGGCCACTGTCTTCTTGGGGAATTTCAATGCTGCAGAAATGTTTGGTACCCTTCCCTATATCTTTGCCTCAACACAATCCTGTCTCGGAGCTCTACAGACAATTCATTCGACCTCATTGCTTGGTTTTTGTTCTGACATGCACTGTGAACTGTGGGACCTTACATAGACAGGTGTGTGCCTTTACAAATCATATCCAGTCCATTGAATTTACCACAGATGTTGTAGAAACATCTCAAGGATGATCAATGGAAACAGGATGCACCTGAGCTCAATTTATAGTCTCATAGCAATGGGTCTGAATACTTATGTAAATAAGGAATTTCTGTTTCTATTTTTAATAAATATGCTAACATTTCTAAAAAACCTGTTTCCGCTTTGTCATTATGGGGTATTGTGTGTAGATTGACGAGGGGAAAGGATTTAATCAATTTTAGAATAAGGCTGTAACGTAACAAAATGGGGGAAAAGTCAAGGGGTGTGAATGCTTTCCGAATGCACTGTAAGTCTCAAATAAATCAAATGACATAGGCCTGCATATGTCCTGTAATTTCCCTCCTCAATGTGGACCGGGTATCCAGAAGGACATGACTCCCATCGTACACTGTTGGCACTTGGCACATTGCTGTATTTACATTGCAATATTTACATTGCAGTATTTACTGGTATGTGTATTGCCACAACCAAGTCACTGCCCATGTTTCTTCTATTTATTTTCTAGAAGCTATTGAAATGAGGAACAATAGAGGTGTTAGTACCAGCCCACATGTATCAAAATTACACACACTGAACATTTGGGAGGTTAAGCACAAATAGGCCTAAGGCAGTCCCTTACTTGTTGAAACACTGTATTTGTGTGTGTGTGTGTGTGTGTGTGTGTGTGTGTGTGTGTGTGTGTGTGTGTGTGTGTGTGTGTGTGTGTGTGTGTGTGCGTGCGTGCGTGCGTGCGTGTGTGTGTGTGTGTGTTTTATTGGACATACAGTGCATTTGGAAAGTATTCAGACCCCTTGACTTTTTCCGCACTTTGTTAAGTTACAGACTTATTCTAAAATGTATTAAGTTGTTTTTCTTTTCTCATCAATCTACACACAATACCCCATAATGCTGAATCAAGAACAGGTTTATATACATTTTTTCAAATGATTAAAATACAAAAAAGGAAATATGACATACACATACACATAAGTATTCAGACCCTTTAATAATGTGTATTTTATTGAAGCACCTTTGGCATCGATTACAGCCTAGAGTCTTCTTGGGTATGACGCTACAAGCTTGGCACACCTGTGTTTGGGGAGTATCTCTCATTCTTCTCTGTAGATCTTCTCAAACTCTGTCAGGTTGGATGGGAAGCGCCGCTGCACAGCAATTTGCAGGTCTCTCCAGAGATTTCCGATTGGGTTCAAATCCAGGTTCTGGCTGGGCCACTCAAGGACATTCAGAGACTTGTCCCAAAGCTACTCCTCCGTTGTCTTGGCACTGTGCTTAGGGTAGCTGTCCTGTTGTAAGGTGAACCTTCACCCCAGTCTGAGGTCCTGAGCGCTCTGGAGATGGTTTTCATCTAGGATCTCTCTGTACTTTTCTCTGTTCATCATTCCCTTGATCCTGACTAATCTCCCAGTCTCTGCCACTGAAAGACATCCCCACAGCATGATGCTACCTCCACCATGCTTCACCGCAGGGATGGTGCCAGGTTTCCTCCAGGCGTGAGGCTTGGCATTCAGGCCAAAGAGTTCAGTCTTGGTTTCATCAGGCCAGAGAATCTTGTTTCTCATGGTCTGAGAGTCCTTTAGGTGCCTTTTGACAAACTCCAAGCAGGCTGTCATTTGCCTTTTACTGAGGAGTGGCTTCCTTCTGGCCACCCTACCATAAATGCCTGATTGGTGGAGTGCTGCAGAGACGGTTGTCCTTCTGGAAGGTTCTACCTTCTCCATAGAGGAACTCTGGAGCTCTGTCAGAGTGACCATCAGGTTCTTCGTCACCTACCTGACCAAGGCCAATCTTGTATTTCCTCTGATTGCTCAGTTTGGCCGGACGGCCAGCTCTAGGAAGAGTCTTGGTGGTTCCAAACGTCTTCCATTTGAGAATGATGGAGGCCACTGTCTTCTTGGGGACCTTCAATGCTGAAGAAATGTTTTGGTACCCTTCCCCAGATCTGTGCCTCGACACAATCTTGTATCGGAGCTCTACAGACCTCATGGCTTGGTTTTTGCTCTAATATGCACTGCCAACTGTCAGACCTTATATAGACAGGTGTGCCTTTCCAAATCATGTCCAATCAGTTGAATTTACCACAGATGTTGTAGAAACATCTCAAGAATGATCAATAGAAACAGGATGCACCTGAGCTCAATTTCGAGTATCATAGCAAAGGGTCTTAATATTTATGTAAATATGGTATTTCTATTATTTTTCTCTTTATATATATAAAAAAAATATATATATATATATATATATACATTTCTACAAACCTGTTTCCGCTTTGTCATTATGGGGTACTGTGTGTAGATTGATGAGGAAAAAAATATTTGATCCATTTTAGAATAAGGCTGTAACGTAACAGAATGTGGAAAAAGTCAAGGGGTGTGAATACTTTTCGAATGCACTGTAAGTCTCAAATAAATCAAAGGACATAGGCCTGCATATGTCCTGTAATTTCCCTCCTCAATGTGGACCGGGTATCCAGAAGGACATGACTGCCATCGTACACTGTTGGCACTTGGCATATTGCAGTGTTTACATTGCAATATTTACATTGCAGTATTTACTGGTATGTGTATTGCCACAACCAAGTCACTGCGCATGTTTCTTCTATTTATTTTCTAGAAGCTATTGAAATGAGGAACAATAGAGGTGTTAGTACCAGCCCACATGTATCAAAATTACACACACTGATAACACACACCATTATCCCAGAAACCCTAGACACACTCCAATTTGCATTCCGCCCTAACAGATCCACAGATCTCTATTTCCAGGACAACAACATCTCCCTCAGCGTGATCTATACAAAGGAGATGATTGTAGACTACAGGAAAAGGAGGACCGATCACACCCCCATTCTCATTGACAGGGCTGTTGATGAGCAGGTTGACAGCTTCAAGTTCCTTGGTGTCAACATCACCAACAAACTAACATGGTCCAGCACACCAAGACAGTCGTGAAGAGGGCACGACAAAACCTTTTCTCCCTCAGGAGACTGAAAATATTTGACATGGGTCCTCAGATCCTCAAAAGGTTTGACAGCTGCACCATCGAGAGCACTGCCTGTATCACTGCCTGGTATGGCAACTGCTCGGCCTCCGACCGCAAGGCACTACAGAGGGTAATGCGTAAGGCCCAGTACCTCACTGTGGCCAAGCTCCTGCCACCCAGGACATCTATACCAGGTGGTGTCAGAGGAAGGCCCTAAAAATTGTCAGAGATTTGATCCCATCAATATTTGGGAGGCTAAGCACAAGTAGGCCTAGGTCTGTTGCTTGTTGAAACACACTGCATTTGTGTGTGTGTGTGTGTGTGTGTGTGTGTGTGTGTGTGTGTGTGTGTGTGTGTGTGTGTGTGTGTGTGTGTGTGTGTGTGTGTGTGTGTGTGTGTGTGTGTGTGTGTGTGTGTGTGTGTGTGTGTATGTTTCAGCACTTTACTTTATTGCTGACTTTATTCACTCCAGTAATTATGACAGACACTTCTTGTGTTATAACGGCACATTAGGAATTACCTCAACATATTTACATTTCTCTGCAGGTCATATATTGGACACAGGCCTACATCTGTCCTGTATTTTTCTGCTCAATGTGGACAGGAGATCTGGAAGAACATGACTCCGATTGCACACCGTTGGCACTTGGCACATTGGAGTGTTTATATTGCAATATTTACATTTTCAACTTTATTTAACCAGGTAGGCAAGTTGAGAACAAGTTCTCATTTACACTTGTGACCTGGCCAAGATAAAGCAAAGCAGTTCGACAGGTACAACAACACAGAATTACACATGGAGTAAAACAAACATACAGTCAATAATACAGTAGAAAAATAAGTCTATATACAATGTGAGCAAATGAGGTGAGATAAGGGAGGTAAAGGCAAAAAAGGCCATGGTGGCGAAGTAAATACAATATAGCAGGTAAACCACTGGAATGGTTGATTTGCAGTGGAAGAATGGGCAAAGTAGAGAGAACTAATGGGGGTAAAAAGGAGCTAAATAAATAAATACAGTAGGGGGAGAGGTAGTTGTTTGGGCTAAATTATAGATGGGCTATGTACAGGTGCAGTAATCTGTGAGCTGCTCTGACAGCTGGTGCTTAAAGCTAGTGAGGGGGATAAGTGTTTCCAGTTTCGGAGATTTTTGAAATTCTTTCCAGTCATTGGCAGCAGAGAACTGGAAGGAGAGGCAGCCAAAGTAAGAATTGGTTTTGGGGGTGACCAGAGAGATATACCTGCTGGAGCGCGTGCTACAGGTGGGTGCTGCTATGGTGACCAGCAAGGTGAGATAAGGGGGGACTTTACCTAGCAGGGTCTTGTAGATGACCTGGAGCCAGTGGGTTTGGCGATGAGGATGAAGCGAGGGCCAGCCAATGAGAGCGTACAGGTCGCAGTGGTGGGTAGTATATCAAATCAAATCAAATCAAATTTATTTATATAGCCCTTCGTACATCAGCTGATATCTCAAAGTGCTGTACAGAAACCCAGCCTAAAACCCCAAACAGCAAGCAATGCAGTTGTAGAAGCACGGTGGCTAGGAAAAACTCCCTAGAAAGGCCAAAACCTAGGAAGAAACCTAGAGAGGAACCAGGCTATGTGGGGTGGCCAGTCCTCTTCTGGCTGTGCCGGGTGGAGATTATAACAGAACATGGCCAAGATGTTCAAATGTTCATAAATGACCAGCATGGTCGAATAATAATAAGGCAGAACAGTTGAAACTGGAGCAGCAGCACAGTCAGGTGGAAGTTGAAACTGGAGCAGCAGCATGGCCAGGTGGACTGGGGACAGCAAGGAGTCATCATGTCAGGTAGTCCTGGGGCATGGTCCTAGGGCTCAGGTCAGTTGAAACTGGAACAGCAGCATGGCCAGGTGGACTGGGGACAGCAAGGAGTCATCATGTCAGGTAGTCCTGGGGCATGGTCCTAGGGCTCAGGTCCTCCGAGAGAGAGAAAGAAAGAGAGAAGGAGAGAATTAGAGAACGCACACTTAGATTCACACAGGACACCGAATAGGACAGGAGAAGTACTCAGATATAACAAACTGACCCCAGCCCCCGACACATAAACTACTGCAGCATAAATACTGGAGGCTGAGACAGGAGGGGTCAGGAGACACTGTGGCCCCATCCGAGGACACCCCTGGACAGGGCCAAACAGGAAGGATATAACCCCACCCACTTTGCCAAAGCACAGCCCCCACACCACTAGAGGGATATCTTCAACCACCAATTTACCATCCTGAGACAAGGCTGAGTGTAGCCCACAAAGATCTCCGCCACGGCACAACCCAAGGGGGGCGCCAACCCAGACAGGATGACCACAACAGTGAATCAACCCACTCAGGTGACGCACCCCCTCCAGGGACGGCATGAGAGAGCCCCAGTAAGCCAGTGACCCAGCCCCTGTAATAGGGTTAGAGGCAGAGAATCCCAGTGGAAAGAGGGGAACCGGCCAGGCAGAGACAGCAAGGGCGGTTCGTTGCTCCAGAGCCTTTCCGTTCACCTTCCCACTCCTGGGCCAGACTACACTCAATCATATGACCCACTGAAGAGATGAGTCTTCAGTAAAGACTTAAAGGTTGAGACCGAGTTTGCGTCTCTGACATGGGTAGGCAGACCGTTCCATAAAAATGGAGCTCTATAGGAGAAAGCCCTGCCTCCAGCTGTTTGCTTAGAAATTCTAGGGACAATTAGGAGGCCTGCGTCTTGTGACCGTAGCGTACGTGTAGGTATGTACGGCAGGACCAAATCAGAGAGATAGGTAGGAGCAAGCCCATGTAATGCTTTGTAGGTTAGCAGTAAAACCTTGAAATCAGCCCTTGCTTTGACAGGAAGCCAGTGTAGAGAGGCTAGCACTGGAGTAATATGATCAAATTTTTTGGTTCTAGTCAGGATTCTAGCAGCCGTATTTAGCACTAACTGAAGTTTATTTAGTGCTTTATCCGGGTAGCCGGAAAATAGAGCATTGCAGTAGTCTAACCTAGAAGTGACAAAAGCATGGATTAATTTTTCTGCATCATTTTTGGACAGAAAGTTTCTGATTTTTGCAATGTTACGTAGATGGAAAAAAGATGTCCTTGAAATGGTCTTGATATGTTCTTCAAAAGAGAGATCAGGGTCCAGAGTAACGCCGAGGTCCTTCACAGTTTTATTTGAGACGACTGTACAACCATTAAGATTAATTGTCAGATTCAACAGAAGATCTCTTTGTTTCTTGGGACCTAGAACAAGCATCTCTGTTTTGTCCGAGTTTAATAGTAGAAAGTTTGCAGCCATCCACTTCCTTATGTCTGAAACACGTGCTTCTAGCGAGGGCAATTTTGGGGCTTCACCATGTTTCATTGAAATGTACAGCTGTGTGTCATCCGCATAGCAGTGAAAGTTTACATTATGTTTTCGAATAACATCCCCAAGAGGTAAAATATATAGTGAAAACAATAGTGGTCCTAAAACGGAACCTTGAGGAACACCGAAATTTACAGTTGATTTGTCAGAGGACAAACCATTCACAGAGACAAACTGATATCTTTCCGACAGATAAGATCTAAATCAGGCCAGAACATGTCCGTGTAGACCAATTTGGGTTTCCAATCTCTCCAAAAGAATGTGGTGATCGATGGTATCAAAAGCGGCACTAAGGTCTAGGAGCACGAGGACAGATGCAGAGCCTCGGTCCGATGCCATTAAAATGTCATTTACCACCTTCACAAGTGCTGTCTCAGTGCTATGATGGGGTCTAAAACCAGACTGAAGCATTTCGTATACATTGTTTGTCTTCAGGAAGGCAGTGAGTTGCTGAGCAACAGCCTTCTCTAAAATTTTTGAGAGGAATGGAAGATTCGATATAGGCCGATAGTTTTTTATATTTTCTGGGTCAATGTTTGGCTTTTTCAAGACAGGCTTTATTACTGCCACTTTTAGTGAGTTTGGTACACATCCAGTGGATAGAGAGCCGTTTATTATGTTCAACATAGGAGGGCCAAGCACAGGAAGCAGCTCTTTCAGTAGTTTAGTTGGAATAGGGTCCAGTATGCAGCTTGAAGGTTTAGAGGCCATGATTATTTGGGGCTTTGGTGACATAACGGATGACATAACGGATGACACTGTGATAGACTGCATCCAATTTATTGAGTAGGGTATTGGAGGCTATTTTTTAAATGACGTCGCCGAAGTCGAGGATCAGTAGGATGGTCAGTTTTACAAGGGTTTGTTTGGCAGCATGAGTAGTGAAGGAGGCTTTGTTGCGAAATAGGAAGCCAATTCTAGATTTAAGTTTGGATTGGAGATGTTTGATGTGAGTCTGGAAGGAGAGTTTACAGTCTAACCAGACACCTAGGTATTTGTAGTTGTCCACATATTCTAAGTCAGAACCGTCCAGAGTAGTGATGTTGGAAGGGTGGGCAGGTGCAAGCAGCGATTGGTTGAAGAGCATGCATTTAGTTTTACTTGTATTTAAGAGCAGTTGGAGGCCACGGAAGGAGAGTTGTATGGCGTTGAAGCTCGTCTGGAGGTTAGTTAACACAGTGTCCAAAGAAGGGCCAGATGTATACAGAATGGTGTCGTCTGCGTAGAGGTGGATCAGAGACTCACCAGCAGCAAGAGCGACATCATTGATGTATACAGAGAAGAGAGTCGGTCCAAGAATTGAACCCTGTGGCACCCCCATAGAAACTGCCCGGACAACAGGCCCTCCGATTTGACATACTGAACTCTATCAGAGAAATAGTTGGGGAACCAGGCGAGGCAATCATTTGAGAAACCAAGGCTATCGAGTCTGCCGAGGAGGATGTGGTGATTGACAGAGTCGAAAGCCTTGGCTAGGTCAATGAATATGACTGCACAGTATTGTTTCTTATCGATGGCGGTTAAGATATCGTTTAGGACCTTGAGCGTAGCTGAGGTGCACCCCTGACCAGCTCTTAAACCAGATTGCATAGCGGAGAAGGTATGGTGGGATTCGAAATAGTCGGTAATCTGTTTGTTGACTTGGATTTCGAAGGCCTTAGAAAGGCAGGGTAGGATAGATATAGGTCTGTAGCAGTTTGGGTCAAGAGTGTCCCACCCTTTGATGAGGGGGATGACCGCAGCTGCTTTCCAATCTTTGGGAATCTCAGAAGACACGAAAGAGAGGTTGAACAGGCTGGTAATAGGGGTTGCAACAATATCTGCAGATAATTTTAGAAAGAAAGGGTCCAGATTGTCTAGCCCGGCTGATTTGTTGGGGTCCAGATTTTGCAGCTCTTTCAGAACATCAGCTGACTGGATTTGGGAGAAGGAGAAATGGGGAAGGCTTGGGCGAGTTGCTGTGGGGGGTGCAGTGCTGTTGACCGGGGTAGGGGTAGTCAGGTGGAAAGCATGGCCAGCCGTAGAAAAATGCTGATTGAAATTCTCAATTATAGTGGATTTATCGGTGGTGACAGTGTTTCCTATCCTCAGTGCAGTGGGCAGCTGGGAGGAGGTGTTCTTACTCTCCATGGACTTTACAGTGTCCCAGAACTTTTTTGAGTTTGTGTTGCAGGAAGCAAATTTCTGCTTGAAAAAGCTAGCCTTGGTTTTTCTAACTGCCTGTGTGTATTGGTTTCTAGCTTCCCTGAAAAGTTGCATATCACGGGGGCTGCTAATGCAGAACGCCATAGGATGTTTTTGTGTTGGTTAAGGGCAGTCAGGTCTGGAGAGAACCAGGGGCTATATCTGTTCCTGGTTCTACATTTCTTGAAAGGGGCATGCTTATTTAAGATGGTGTGGAAGGCTTTTTTTTTTAAACAGGCATCCTCTACTGATGGGATGAGGTCAATATCCTTCCAGGATGCCCCAGGCCAGATCGATTAGAAAGGCCTGCTCGCTGAAATGTTTCAAGGAGTGTTTGAGTGATGAGTGGAGGTCATTTGACCGCTGACCCGTTACGGATGTAGGCAATGAGGCAGTGATCATGAGATCTTGGTTGAAAACAGCAGAGGTGTATTTAGAGGGCAAGTTGGTTAGGATGATATCTATGAGGGTGCCCGTGTTTACGGCTTTGGGGTGGTACCTGGCAGGTTCATTGTTAATTTGTGTGAGATTGAGGGCATCAAGCTTAGATTGTAGGATGGCTGGGGTGTTAAGTATGTTCCAGTTAGGTCGCCTAGCAGCACAAGCTCTGAAGATAGATGGGGGGCAATCAGTTCACATATGGTGTCCAGAGCACAGCTGGGGGTGAAGGGTGGTCTATAGCAGGTGGCAACAGTAAGAGACTTGTTTTTAGAGAGGTGGATTTTTAAAAGTAGTATTTCAAATTGTTTGGATCCAGGCCTGGATAGTAGGACAGAACTCTGCAGGCTATCTCTGCAGTAGATTGCAACACCGCCCCTTTGGCCGTTCCATCTTGTCTGAAAATGTTGTAGTTCGGAATGGAGATTTCAGAATTTTTGGTGGTCTTCCTAAGCCAAGATTCAGACACGGCTAGAACATCTGGGTTGGCAGAGTGTGCTAAAGCAGTGAATAAAACAAGCTTAGGGAGGAGGCTTCTAATGTTAACATGCATGAAACTAAGGCTATTACGGTTACAGAAGTCATCAAAAGAGAGCGCCTCGGGAATAGAAGTGGAGCTAGGCACTGCAGGGTCTGGATTCACCTCTATATCACCAGTGGAACAGAGGAGGAGTAGGATAAGGGTACGGCTAAAAGCTATGAGAATTGGTCGTCTAGAACGTCCGGAACCGAGAGTAAAAGGAGGTTTCTAGGGGCGATAAAATAGCTTCAAGGTATAATGTACAGACAAAGGTATGGTAGGATGTGAATACAGTGGAGGTAAACCTAGGTATTGAGTGATGATGAGAGAGATATTGTCTCTAGAAACATCATTGAAACCTGGTGATGTCATCACATTTGTGGGTGGTGGAACTGAAAGGTTGGATAAGGTATAATGAGCAGGGCTAGAGGCTCTACAGTGAAATTAGCCAATTAACACTAACCAGAACAGCAATGGACATTGCAATACTTACTTGTATGTGTATTGCCACAACCAAGTCACTGCTCATGTTCAACCTTGGATCCGGAGCATCCTTTCTGACTTGTCTTCTACCAGCACTCTGTCATCAGATCGAGATGACACACCTCTCTGGTACCTTGAGGAGCCTGACAGACACAATGACAATGACAGGGCCAAGGGCGCATTTGTGTCAATATCATCCTCTCGATGTTTTAATCAATGGCCTTTCTTTTTGTCCATTCAATAAGCCAGCAGCTCGATAAGGTTGTCATCGCGAATGACAATGATGTTAGCGCTTTCATCCCCTCCATGGATAAACCTGCCTTTATTATGCCAATAATGCTTACCCCATGAGACAGGGGCAATGCGATCACTGCTGCATGCATTGAGAGCGTTTTAGTGGAACGCTTAAAGCCCTCTGCTGGAGACATACTACCGTTGGACTGAAAAACCTTCCCACTGGGCACACACTGGATGAATCAACGTTGTTTCCAAGTCATTTCAATTCAGTTACGTTGACCAAATGTGGAATAGAAGTTGAATTGACATCTGTGCCCAGTTGGTTAAGCTACACTCGTTGAACAAAAGGTTATAGATTGAACTAAAAAGGGTTCTATGCTTGCTTCATATATGGCACCTCTTTATTGATCCAAAATTGGTTCCATATCCAAGGGTTATATACGGAACCAATGTTGGCTCAGTGAAGAAGCACCCCTGGGGTTCTGATTAAAGAACCCCCCTAAAAAAGGGTTCTATATAGAACCTTTAGGGGTGCCATATATGAAGCAAGTATATATAACCCTTTTTGGTTTTATCCAAAACCTTTTTCTAAGAGTGTATTTTAGTGTAGCCTATTCTTATGGTCGGGTCATTCTCATAGGTGTAACGCGGTTCTTCCTGGGAAAGAGAGGCGGACCAAAATGCAGCGCGGTAGTTGTCCATGGTTTTTTAATTAGAAAACTGAACATGAACACATAACCAAACCAACAAAGTGAAAACCCGAAAACAGTCCCGTGTGGCACAAACACTAACACAGGAAACAATCACCCACAAAACCCAACACCAAACAGGCTACCTAAATATGGTTCCCAGTCAGAGACAATGACTAACACCTGCCTCTGATTGAGAACCATATCAGGCCAAACACAGAAACAGACAAACTAGACACACAACATAGAATGCCCACTCAGATCACACCCTGACCAAACAAAACATAGCAACATACAAAGCAAACTATGGTCAGGGTGTGACAATAGGTTTATAAACTTGCAATGCTCTTATATAAAAAATAACACTATTGTACAAGCCTCTATGAGCCCTTGTGTCTTACTTTCCACTGGTCTCCTTTGTCATTAAAAAACTTCTCTGTGTCATATTTCTTCAACAAACTTTTTTTTCTTGACTTCTTGAGTGTTTCTGAGCTACACTATCTGGTAATCTTGACCCGTGGAGTTGCTGGATTAATAACAAATCAGTTAGTTTGGCTTGGCTAGGTGGTTAAGTAGCTAGCTGGCTATTCAATCATTTGATGCATCAATATAGCACTGGCATTTTTTCACCTACTCTGATAACCTGGTCTCAAAGCATTTCGTATTATTCTGTACATAAATCCGAGACTCCATTTACTATGATGAGTTACATTTTGTATGGTATGTATTACTTTGTGGATGTCCATTACAGATTTCATGTGATATGTTACAAATTACAATTGTATTATATGTTATGAAATTGCAAAATGTACACTTGTAAATGTACTTGTTTTTGAAAGATAATCACATTTTTCCCATTAAAATAACATCAAACTGATCAGAAATACAGTGTAGACATTGTAATGTTGCAAATGACTATTGTAGCTGGAAACAGCAGATTTTTTATGGAATATCTACATCAGAGTACAGAGGCCCATTATCAGCAACCATCACTCCTGTGTTCCAATGGCACGTTGTGTTTGCTAATCCAAGTTTATCATTTTAAAAGGCTAATTGATCATTAGAAAACCCTTTTGTAATTGGAACACAGGAGTGATGGTTGCTGATAATGGGCCTCTGTACGCCTATTTAGATATTCCATTAAAAAATCTGCCGTTTCCAGCTACAATAGTCATTTACATCATTAACAATGTCTACACTGTATTTCTGATCAGTTTGATGTTATTTTAATGGACAAACATTTTGCTTTTCTTTCAAAAACAAGGAAATCTCTAAGTGACCCCAAACTTTTGAACGGTAGTGTACATTATGTTATGAATTTACTAAATATATGATATGTTATGAATTCTAGCTAGGTGGCTAGCGTTAGCTAGTCTGGGCTTAGGGTTAGGGGTTAGGGTTAAGTTTAGGAGTTAGGTTTAACAGTTAAAGTTAGGTTCAGGGTTAGGGGAAGGGTTAGCTGAAAGGATTATGGTTAAGGTTAGGTTTAGGGAAGTAGTTGAAAAGTTGCTAATTATCTAAAATGCTAAAGTTGTCCGTGATGACATTCAAATTCGCAACTTTTGGGTTGCTAGACATTCATGTTATAAACCCACCCATCGATCCCGACCAACTACCCTACTTTTGTTTCTGCCTTAAGTAACCATATGTCTTATTTCGGCATTTCAAACAAAATATATTGTACTAATTTTGAGTGTCCCAGATTTAGATTTACTATGTTATGTCTAGTCTATGAGACCAGGCTGATCCTGGTTTCATGACTGATGTGGACTGTGATGTGAGGGGTTGAGAGAGGCCTGCCTCATAGTGGACTGTTTCCTGACTACTTTCGAGGTGTAGCGGTCTTTCTGGCGTTTATAGCTGCCGAAGCATCACTCAGATGGGTGCTACACTTGAGTAGGGGACTATCCAGCCTAACTACAGAGGAGGAGGAGACAACAAACAAGGTGCCTGATGAAGAGCTCAGAGTCCGGACCTGTCTAAGTAACTGGTGCTGCTCCCTCCTCTTAAACTACTTCCCAGCCTTTCTGAACTGCCTGATGAAGAGCTCAGAGTCCGGACCTGTCTAAGTAACTGGTGCTGCTCCCTCCTCTTAAACTACTGCCCAGCCTTTCTGAACTGCCTTGATGAAGAGCTACGAGTCTGGACCTGTCTAACTAACTGGTGCTGCTCCCTCTTCTTAAACTACTTCCCAGCCTTTCTGAACAACACATTATCATCTGAATCTGTGGAAGACCATCGCCCAAGACCTGACATATCTTTTATACATTTTTACAGCGTCTTTGAGATTGTCTTTGTAATGAAAAGCGCTATAAAAAAAATTGTAATAATTATTATTATTATATTGATGAGAGATCCAAGTTTGGTCGTACATGGCAAGACAAAGGGCCTGCACCGTTTGCGTCACAATAAACATATCTACAAAAGTCATAGAGGCAAAAGCACTTTAATACACGTATTCTGACCCATAAACAACATGCTGAAAAACACTTTTCATGTGCTCTGCTCAAATAGATAGTAACAGACACAAGCATATAATATATAATCAACCTCCTCACTGATAAAACTCAGTGTCCAATCAAGTATAGTCGACATGAAAGTGTGGCATATCATGCAAACCTCACACAATACATTCAGACTGACACACAACACTAGGATAGCAGGCTACAAACACAGGCCAGAAACACATGTTTGAACATGATTCAGTAGGTATTCTAAGAATGTACCAGCAGTGATTCCATATGAGTTCTCCTCGCTGATTGTGACGTAAAACACAACTTTAAGTGCAACCAACTCTCTGTGTCAGTGATGCATTTTTCGATTAATCAATTTGATACACAGGTATTTGTTTAGTCCAGCTCGTTACGTAACAATGGTACGTACACTCGGCAGCTTTTGACATGGGAAAGTATAGCATTACACACAAACGTACGACTGGAATACAAATCGGACAAATTTGAACTCACAACTCCATAGGCTGGTTAGATATTCTACACTGTTCAAACCACAAATTACACAATCTAATCTCCAAATACAACGCCAACCCATGGCATAACTGCAGTAATAGAATTAGGGTAGAGCCAGGACTAAAGTAACAAGAGGTGAAAGTAGCACGCCCATTTTCTCAGATAAGACAGAAGCTACAATGAGGTAGTGAAGTCAGCATGTTCCTAATGCGGAAGACGAGCTCCCTGCAAAAACACAGCCCAGTCCCACCATGTTTCTCCCAGTTATGGTTTTGAGCGATGTACAGTAAGGTTTTTTTTAAACGGACCCGGAAGTGTTTTTCTGTTGTTGAGCTTTGTTTAGTTGTTTAAGGTTCCAAACAGGTCATTTTCTTACCCCATCTAGTGACTAAATGACAGCGTAGGTTTTAAGTATCATGCTGGCTAGTCGTGGGTGTTTGTCTGGGAGAAGAGACGGATGGGACGAAAATAGCACAATGATAACTGATGACCTGGAATAAAATAAAATATAAGTTTAAGCGACAGGCCAATGTCTCCTCTAGTTCATATTGCTTGTATACTGTTAGCAAAATATCAACAAGTGACTGAATGTTTAAAAATTATATATGACATCACTAGAATGGCATTTTCTACAATAAATCTCTCTCCAGAAATAAAAGCTTCTCCCAAGTGGATGTGACACCTACTCTCGTTGCCTGCTGCACTGCTGCTTGGATTCCACCTGGTGATCTGTTCACCGTCTGCCCTGGTTGTCTCCCCCTACCTTCACACCACCCCCCCCCTTCCTCTCTCCTGAGCTTTTGCTGGCCTCCAGCACACAGGCACTGTTGGGGCGAGTGACTCTGAACATTCAATGGCTAGCCCCAAGTCGTTATAAATGTATTGTTTCATCTTGTGCATTTTTCTATTTCACTATTTGCCTGCTTTGTTGACTACAAACTTTCTTTACCCGACTGTGGGACAGACTATGCTTGTTCCCACACTCAGGACTCTGACTCTTTATTGGTTACACGGTCTTTTGGCCTCCCATCTCATTCTAACCACCTCTTGCTGGCTTTGTATTCAAGTTACCTGATGAAATTGCTGTACAATATGATCTTGTTGCCATCTGATGCACATTCAGATGTCATAAATCAGCACTGCAGAACTCTTCCTGTCCTCTGCCGTGCCTTGATTGTATTACTGTTGATGATATCTGGAAATGTGCATGTACACCATGGCCCATCATCTACAGTAGCTAGCCCCAATTCAGACATGTGCTCTGATATCTGCTTCACTGATTTCTGCTCTCGTAAAAGCCTGGGTTTTCTGCACGTTAACACTAGAAGCTTATTACCTAAAAATTGATCAATTGAAAGTGTGGGTTCACAGCTCCAATCCAGATGTGTTGGTCATTACTGAGACGTGGTTAAGAAAGAGTGTTTTGAACACTGATGTTAACCTTTCTGGTTATAACCTTTTTCGGCAAGACAGATCTTCCAAAGGTGGGGAGTGGCAATCTTTACCAATGATCGCCTTCAGTGCTCGGTTGTCTCCACCAAGTCTGTCCCCAAACAGTTTGATTTGCTAGTTTTAAGTATTACACTTTCAAATAGCTCTTTGTTGACTCTTGCTGGGTGCTAACGTCCTCCATCAGCACCGGCCTGTACCCTACCTGCCCTAAGCTCTCTCCTGGTCCCTTAAACTAAGTCTGAATTTGTCCTGCTAGGTGACCTAAACTGGGACATGCTCGACATGCTGTCGAAGATGCTTGGACCTTCTTTTTTGATATTTTCAGTGGTATTGTTAAATTTGAATTCAAATTTGAATTAAAAACAGGTTGAGCCCCTGGTTCAACCGTGATCTTGTAGAGTTACTCCACCTCAAGAATTGCATTTGGCTAAAGGCTCGGCACACACATACTCGGGCTGACTAGCTCTCGTTCAGGCAAATGAGAAATAAGTGCACTCAGGCTATGTGGAAGGCCAAAGTTAGTTACTTTTAGGAGCAGTTCTCTCTCTGTGGGTCTAACCCCAAGAAGTTCTGGAAACGGTTAAAGACCTGGAGAATAAACCCTCCTCATGTCCCTTAAAGTTGATGATGTGATTGTTAATGACAAGAAACACATGGCTGTGCTCTTTAATCACCACTTCATTAAGTCAGGATTCCTATTTCACTCAGCCATGCCTCCTTGCCCGTCCAACATTTCCTCATCTCCCACCCCTTCTAATGTGACTATCCCCGATGCTTCTCCATCTTTTTCCCCTGCCCCGCAACAAAGTTTCTCCCTGCAGGCAGTCACTGAGTCTGAGGTCCTAAAGGAGCTCCTGAAACTTGACCCCAAAATACCCTCTGGGTCAGACGGTTTAGACCCTTTGCTCTTTAAGGTTGCTGCCCCTATCATCGCCAAGCCTGTCTCCAACCGTTTTAACATGTCTCTCCTTTCTGGGGAGGTTCTCATTGCTTGGAAGTCAGCCACGGTTCGTCCTTTATTTAAAGGGGGAGATCAAGCTGATCCTAACTGTTATAGGCCTATTTCTATTTTGCCCTGTTTATCAAGTGTTGGAAAAACTTTTCAATAATCAACTAACTGGCTTTCTTGATGTCTATAGTATTCTCTCATTCTTGTTGGCTAAGGAGTATTGGTGTCTCTGAGGGGTCTATGACCTGGTTTGCTAACTACCTCTCTCAAAGAGTGCAGTGTATAAAATCAGAAAATCTGCTGTTTCAGCCACTGCCTGTCACCAAGGGAGTACCCCAATGCTCGATCCTAGGGCCCACGCTCTTCTCAACTTACATCAACAACATAGCTCAGGCAGTAGGAAGCTCTCTCATCCATTTATATGCAGATTATACAGTCTTATACTCAGCTGGCCCCTCTCCGGATTTTGTGTTAAATGCTCTACAACAAGGCTTTCTCAGTGTCCAACAAGCTTTCTCTACCCTTAACCTTGTTCTGAACACCTCCAAAACAAAGGTCATGTGGTTTGGTAAGAAGAATGCTCCTCTCCCCACAGGTGTGATTACTACCTCTGATGGTTTAGAACCTGGGGTAGTCACCTCATACAAGTACATTGTAGTATGGCTAGATGGTACACTGTCCTTCTTTCAGCACATATCAAAGCTACAGGCTGAAGTTAAATCTAGACTTGGTTTCCTCTATCGTAATCGCTCCTCTTTCACCCCAGCTGCCAAACTAACCCTGATTCAGATGACCATCTAGATTACGGAGACATAATTTAGAGATCGACAGGTAAGGGTGCTCTTGAGTGGCTAGATGTTCTTTACCATTCGACCATCAGATTTTCCACCAATGCTCTTTATAGGACTCTATACTCCTCTGTAAACTGGTCATCGCTGTATACCCGTCGCAAGACCCACTGGTTGATGCTTATTTATAAAACCCTCTTAGGCCTCACTCACCCCTATCTGAGATATCTACTGCAGCCCTCATCCTCCACATACCACATCCATTCTGCCAGTCACATTCTGTTAAAGGCCCCGAAAGCACACACATCACTGGGTCGCTCGTCTTTTCAGTTCGCTGCATCTAACGACTGGAACGAGCTGTAGCAAAAACTCAAACTGGTCAGTTTTATCTCAATCTCTTCATTCAAAGACCCCACATGGACACTCTTACTGACAGTTGTTGCTGCTTTGTGTGATGTATTGTTGTCTCTACCTATTTGACCCTTTGTGCTGTTGTTTGTGTCCAATAATGTTTGTACCACGTTTTGTGTTGCTACCATGTTGTTGTCATGTTGTGTTGCTACCATGCTGTGTTGTCATGTTGTGTTGCTACCATGCTGTGCTGTCATGCGTTGCTGCCTTGCTATGTTGTCGTCTTAGGTCTCTCTTTATGTAGTATTGTGTTGTCTCTCTTGTCATGATGTGTGTTTTGTCATATATATATATATATATATATATATATATGTGTGTGTTTTAATCCCAGCCCCCGTCCCCGCAGGAGGCCTTTTGTCTTTTGGTAGGCCGTCATTGTAAATAAGAATTTGTACTTGCCTAACTTGCCTAGGTAAATAAAGGTTAAATAAATAAACAAAATCATTATTTCTTAATCAATTGTCTTCATGGATCATTTTCTCACATAAGCTTTCATCGACGGGTTTAGTGGTTAAAAATATATCTCTTTATGAATATGGGGGTTAAGTACCTCGTCAAGCCATAGAAATGGGATGAGCCTCATGAGTTTCCCATTTGTGAAGAGAATAAAAATGTTTATTTTATCAAGTGACAAGGACATCTGGAGTGCACCTGATTGTTAGGGCTAAGTATGAATAGTCATTGAAAATGGTGAGAGACATCCTTCTACATTACCATTATAGTGAGATGAGAAAAGTACGGTTCAAATTTCTACTATGTGACCCATTTTAGTCGGATTAATATTGTCATGCAAAATATTGTGGTTGCGCAACACTGGATGTTGAGACATGGTTCATTTTCATACATTTCAAAACCTATAGCATTAATTATTCAAATCGAGACAAACGTTAAATGATGTCTTATAGTACATTTGTAAAGTAAGGAGCATTACAAACCAGAAACATGGAGATTAGACAGATATTGTGCACTTCTCGCCACCTGTTACTCCAGTCCCAAGACTGTGTTACTCCCGCCCCACCGGTAGGTACAATAGTAACGTTGCGGTAGTTCTGTTCTCAGTCTATTATATTTCAACTCATTTACCCTAGAACTGAAGTTACAGTTGCTAAAGATAAAGGACATATATAAGTTGTTAGTCAAGCCGCAAACCTACTAGTAGTCGCTCAAGTAGTGGACAGTATAGGTTCCACATTTCCCCCGGTCCAAACGTAATCTGGAACCTGCAGAATCGGCACCTCTTGGTGTGTTCCATAAGAGAACGGGCTGAAATTTCAACACCATAGATCAGCGGTGGGCAACCCTGGTCCTTCAAGTTTTTGATTTAACTGACCTGGAAGACCAAGTGTGTTGAATTTAGGCAATCACTCAACATATCAATTAGCTAAGTAGCTCAGTGTGGTGCCTAGTAGGGACATAATCCTGAAGTACTTGTGACACTCCTGTAACAGGGTTGTCTACCTCTGCCATAGATTAACCACCTAGCCTGGACAATAGTCCAATCTCTTTGTCCACTCTCGCTGTCTCAGTATCCCCCAAGTAGTGCATACGTTTTTTTATATTTGCTCTTTTAGAAATAATTGAACATATCCGAGTTAGGACATGTATATCGTCTTTGGTATATGTAGACCATTGTTTCCATGAGGTAAGGGTTCTTTAACACCCAGAGGACACTGTTGAAGAGGCGGGAGAGGAGGTGGAAGGGGCATAGAGGGACTTCTCAGACTCGGCATCATCTGCTTTCACCAGGCAGCTATCACCAGGTCTGACGCAGGGGCTTTGTTGGGCAGCAGGCCTTCCTTCTCACGCTTCTTCTGTTTCATCCGGCGATTCTGGAAGCAGATTTTGAAATAAGTCTCGTTTAGCTGAAACGCTGTGGTGATCTCCACGCACCGTGCCCGGGTCAGGTACTTGTTGAAGATTAACTCCTT
Organism: Oncorhynchus tshawytscha; assembly: GCF_018296145.1. Taxonomy (NCBI): domain Eukaryota; kingdom Metazoa; phylum Chordata; class Actinopteri; order Salmoniformes; family Salmonidae; genus Oncorhynchus; species Oncorhynchus tshawytscha. The sequence continues at coordinate 18,087,311 of NC_056441.1, read as the reverse complement.
CTCAAGCGCAGTGATCCTTCTGTGTAATCATCCTATCCTGCCAAACTGATTCCAAACCTGCTTTCTTATTTGTACATAGGGGTTATGGAGAGGGCTGGTGGGGTAAGTAACTGATCTTGACTCAGGTCTTGGTAGTGGTGGTCAGCTAATGAAGAGGTCCCTACGTAATCATGTCACATAGGCTAGTCTAGTCGTCTCCCTACTGAATTTGAATTGTGGGAAAGACAAATAAAAATGTAGAAGAAAAGACAATCGAGTTAGACATTTTTCATGTCCAACAATCCAGAGAAAGATGGTGAATCAAACCCAGAATGAGTCAGAGAACTGTCAGTGCCGGAGGAGAGGAGTGAGGGGCAAACTGTTCCTGATGGTGATGCTAATCCCGCCAGTTCAGCATCACCACCGGCATCTCCACTAGCTAGTAGGCCCACTAGTGAGTCAGATTCAGCAGGAGATGGAGAAGTTATATTCCGATATTGTTATATTTGTTCCACCGCTACATTGACTCACCTTGGAGAGTGCTGTCCATTTCAACACCATAGATAGTAGCCTACTTCCTGCTACATTGACTCACCTTGGAGAGTGCTGTCCATTTCACCACCATTGATAGTAGCCTACTTCCTGCTACATTGACTCACCTTGGAGAGTGCTGTCCATTTCACCACCATAGATAGTAGCCTACTTTCTGCTACATTGACTCACCTTGGAGAGTGCTGTCCATTTCACCACCATAGATAGTAGCCTACTTCCTGCTACATTGACTCACCTTGGAGAGTGCTGTCCATTTCACCACCATAGATAGTAGCCTACTTGGCTTCTACATTGACTCACCTTGGAGAGTTCTGTCCATTTCACCACCATAGATAGTAGCCTACTTGGCTGCTACATTGACTCACCTTGGAGAGTGCTGTCCATTTCACCACCATAGATAGTAGCCTACTTGGCTGCTACATTGACTCACCTGGGAGAGTGCTGTCCATTTCACCACCATAGATAGTAGCCTACTTGGCTGCTACATTGACTCACCTGAGAGAGTGCTGTCCATTTCATCACCATAGATAGTAGCCTACTTGGCTGCTACATTGACTCACCTGAGAGAGTGCTGTCCATTTCACCACCATAGATAGTAGCCTACTTCCTGCTACATTGACTCACCTTGGAGAGTGCTGTCCATTTCACCACCATAGATAGTAGCCTACTTGGCTGCTACATTGACTCACCTGAGAGAGTGCTGTCCATTTCATCACCATAGATAGTAGCCTACTTGGCTGCTACATTGACTCACCTTGGAGAGTGCTGTCCATTTCACCACCATAGATAGTAGTCTACTTGGCTTCTACATTGTGTTTGACACTTTTTTTAAATGTATTTCAATTTAATGATTTCCTTATTTGAACTGTAACTCAGTAAAATCATTGAAATTGTTGTATGTAGCATTTATACTTTCTTTCAGTATATTACTTGGAGTTATGACTTCATGGCTACATTCCTATCCATACCCAATACAGAGAGGTGTTGCATCAATCTGCATTCACATGTCCCATTCTGCATGACACTCACCTGTCTTCGGCGGGTTCCTCTTCACTTTCATCCTGTCGAAGGTCTGTGAGTTGGAGGCTCTCTCTGACAGGGGCGAGCAGCACGCGTCAAGGTGGGCCGCGTGCAGGCGTGACAGCGGGTTCAAGCACCCATTGAATGGACACAGGTTGGCCTGCTTGTGCTCGCCACCATAGGTAGAATGAGCGCAGTGGAGCTGACCAAGGGCCGCACCCCGTAACCTTGGCAATGCTGCGGTACCATGGATGAGGAAATGTTCCTGGAGTACATTAACCAGGCGCACTGGGGGAACCCTGTGACCGACTCCACATCCTGGTTCAGTGCGTAATGGTTGTGGGTGGTACAGAAGCCCTGGCGTCCATAACCCGAGATGCAGGCAGGATGGGCACCATAGGCTAAACCCAGAGAGCTGGTAGGAGTCTGGTATGACCATGTCTGTGAGGGATACCATCTCTACTGGGCATGAACTGCCCCACAGTTGTTCTAATGACCGCGCATGACTGGAAAGTTGTAATTCCGTGATCCGAGTGGAATGACCTCAGTGAGCAGGACCTGCCATCGCTGCTCTTCACTGAGTAATCTAAGGAGATACTCATTGTAGTATCGTCTCAACAGGACTGAGAGACAGTCCACAACAGGCCCGGTCTTCTGATGACTTTCTATCTGTCTCACCCTGGGTAACCATATCAACTTTACCGCTATCAATGAAACGGTGGGCAGTCACGTGGCCCGGGTCAGCCAGTGAGGTGCTCGGCCGTGTCCCCTTAGCGTGACAGATTTTGAGTGGGTCTTTAAATTCCGATTAGTCGATCAAGGTGACGTGCTTAACCACTAATTTATTGGCGGAGCAAACAATGAGCCGGGAGGCAGACGACGGTGCATGGCGCTCAGGTCCCATGTAGAGTGGGGAACAGCAAACAATGAGCCGGGAGGCAGACGACGGTGCATGGCGCTCAGGTCCCATGTAGAGTGGGGAACAGCAAACAATGAGCCGGGAGGCAGACGACGGTGCATGGCGCTCAGGTCCCATGTAGAGTGGGGAACAGCAAACAATGAGCCGGGAGGCAGACGACGGTGCATGGCGCTCAGGTCCCATGTAGAGTGGGGAACAGCAAACAATGAGCCGGGAGGCAGACGACGGTGCATGGCGCTCAGGTCCCATGTAGAGTGGGGAACAGCAAACAATGAGCCGGGAGGCAAACGACGGTGCATGGCGCTCAGGTCCCATGTAGAGTGGGGAACAGCAAACAATGAGCCGGGAGGCAGACGACGGTGCATGGCGCTCAGGTCCCATGTAGAGTGGGGAACAGCAAACAATGAGCCGGGAGGCAGACGACGGTGCATGGCGCTCAGGTCCCATGTAGAGTGGGGAACAGCAAACAATGAGCCGGGAGGCAGACGACGGTGCATGGCGCTCAGGTCCCATGTAGAGTGGGGACAGCAAACAATGAGCCGGGAGGCAGACGACGGTGCATGGCGCTCAGGTCCCATGTAGAGTGGGGAACAGCAAACAATGAGCCGGGAGGCAGACGACGGTGCATGGCGCTCAGGTCCCATGTAGAGTGGGGAACAGCAAACAATGAGCCGGGAGGCAGACGACGGTGCATGGCGCTCAGGTCCCATGTAGAGTGGGGAACAGCAAACAATGAGCCGGGAGGCAGACGACGGTGCATGGCGCTCAGGTCCCATGTAGAGTGGGGAACAGCAAACAATGAGCCGGGAGGCAGACGACGGTGCATGGCGCTCAGGTCCCATGTAGAGTGGGGAACAGCAAACAATGAGCCGGGAGGCAGACGACGGTGCATGGCGCTCAGGTCCCATGTAGAGTGGGGAACAGCAAACATTGAGCCGGGAGGCAGACGACGGTGCATGGCGCTCAGGTCCCATGTAGAGTGGGGAACAGCAAACAATGAGCCGGGAGGCAGACGACGGTGCATGGCGCTCAGGTCCCATGTAGAGTGGGGAACAGCAAACAATGAGCCGGGAGGCAGACGACAGTGCATGGCGCTCAGGTCCCATGTAGAGTGGGGAACAGCAAACAAGGCTTCTGCTAAGCTGCCCTGCTCTAATGACTGTCAGGAGAAGAGTTATATACGACGACCCTCCACAACAACAAAAAATACTATTATGATTTCAGTGTGAAGTAGGTAATGTGGCATTTCAAGATGAACAAAGGGGCATATGAAAATTGAACTGAATGTATTGAGAAAGAGAAGAAAGAGAGAGACAGAGGGAGAGAGAGAGAGAGAGAGAGAGAGAGAGAGAGAGAGAGAGAGAGAGAGAGAGAGAGAGAGAGAGAGAGAGAGAGAGAGAGAGAGAGAGAGAGAGAGAGAGAGAGAGAGAGTGTGTTTAGGATCCAGAGTTGCTCAGTCTATGCTTAGAGACCATGGTTAAATTGTTCTAGGTTCCCCTGCTAACCATATGTCAGGATCAATAGAGTGCTTTCCCTGTAATATCAGTCATTTTGTCGAGCACAGCTTTTGCACAACCTTTCAAGAATCCTTACATACACTCGATCGGGATAACTATCCATTAATTATAACACTATTGCGTGTGTGTTTGCGCGTGCATGCGTGTGAAGTTGTCAGTCAATAGCGTCAGCTGGTTGGCATGGAGACGTGAGTCTGGTGCACTAGTCACTCTCAACTGCACCTTACCACAACCGAATGATTCAACGTGCATTATGTTGTTTCACTCGATTGCGGACTGCACATCTAAGTCGTTTTAAGTGTTATCTGCATTGATAGAGGGACAGAGGCATTGTAGGGTTTTTATTTTATTGAGGCAGGCTCGCTGAGCCACATGTAGAGATTCGAAGACCACAAGAATTGGCCTATCAAAAAGAATCAGTGACACAATATTAGTAGCATTGCGCCAAAAGCCAGCATGCAGTGTGTCATTTTACGCCCAGTCCTTTTCATTATGTAGAATGATCAGTTGATTTAATAAAGGGATGTCGGTGTTGTAATGCTCTTGCAGCCTCAGGAGAAATTGCTGCTTGATCATCCTGTTATGAGGCCGTTTGAGAAATTAATGGTGATTAAATTTTATGTTGCAGAGAAAGGGATCTGCTCCCATTCCTGGTGCCAAATGCTCGCTCTCCCTTTCTCTCTCTCTCTCTCTCTCTCTGTTATGCTCTCTTTATTTATTTTTCTATACAGAAAGGCACACATCGCCACATATCACACACACACGTTACAGTTTTTTTTCAATCGGTTTGGTGCAATTTTCACAAGTATGTGGTAGGCTACATTTTCACAACTCTTAGTACAAAACTCAAAACAGACTAAAAGGCAGTTTTTTCCAAACTCTAAGCACATTTTTTATTGACTAAGTACAACAAATAAAATCACACAGTCACTTTATTACCAATCGTAATCAGTTGAATCTAGAAATACATGTTTCACAATTGCAATATATGTGCATACAAAGTAATTGCCTTTCACAATGCAATGCTCACATTACTTTTGATATGATTCTCTTCTCTGTTGTTAAAGTACATTTTACTATGATTTAATCCGACTGCTCTTAATTGATGATCATTTAAACGTTTGGTAAACCTAGCTAATGATTTTACATGTAAACTGGTTTGTCAACAGATTTTGAGAACTACATAATGAACATGTATGATATGTACTCAAATGTACTACTATGATGATGACTATTGTGATTTTACTTCACAGATTTTTTTAAAACTCTGATATTGACAAGCTCAGAAACGTAACAAATCAAATCCATGTTTATTGGTTAAGTACACAAATTAGCAGATGTTACAGCAGGTGCAGCGAAATTATTGTGTTTCTATAGATCCAACAATGCATTAATACAATAGAAATACAATACAAAACCAATATGCAAATAATTCAGAAGGTCCAAACAAGAAAGAAATGCATCTCCTATAGAGTCAACATGTATCCAAGGTGAAGTATCTGGGGTGTTTTTATTGTGTGTGTGGGGTGGGGGGGTCACACTGCTGTACTAACATGTCATTGGCCAATACCCTACTCTAACACCGTAATATAGGGCATTACAGGACTGTAGTACCGTAGTATAGGCTTTTTACATTGCAGACACTTTCATTCAAACATACAACAATCCACACATTTTTGTGTGACCCCAGAATCGAGGTGTTACTAGTGCCATGCTCTTGCTAACTGAGCAACACATGACCACTACAATGCATAACAACAATGCAATCCTGTAAAATATACAATACATGATTACAATACAGGTGGAAAGTATATGATTGCCATCCCCATGAGTGTGCCACCCTCCTCCAGGCCATGGGCGAGGCATTCAATGACATCATTCCAGACCTATGTGAGGCTTGGATCTGCCATGCCAAAAGGTTTTTCCCCATGTGCATAAACAATGAGGCCATTTACTGCGATGTTAATGAGAACCTATGGCCAAATGCTCATGACAGGCTTGATGCAAACTAGTGCCTGCTATACGTTATGTTTATTTATTTCATTAATTTCATTTGTTTGATAATGTTGTAATTATATCTGAACAATACATATTTGCATCAGTGATTGTAAAATATGTCTTTAATGATGACAATTGGGATAGAAATTATGGAAATTAGATTTGACATTTTTGATGGGTCAATTTTTGATGGGTAGAGCAAGTGTATTTCCTAATGTTAAAACCAGTAATTATGGAAATTAGATTTGACATTTTTGATGGGTCAATTTTTGTAGCATATTACATTCAAAGGGCATTTTTTCTATTGGATTAACTTGTTGTTAAAACAACTAAATTGAGAAGATATCATTATGTTGTGTTTCGAGGATTAAATCAATGTTCTCATGGTATTTCACAGTAAACTTATATTTTGGATCAATGGGTGTGTGGTGAAAGATGTTTCCAAACAAAATGAAAGCACAATCAAATGTTTTGAAGATAAGACTTGGCGGATTACAAGTGTTACCAGTTTGGAGTTTTGTACTAAGAGTTTTTAAAAAGTACCAAAGCGATTGAAAAACCTGTAACAGAGAGAGAGGGGGGGCCGAGGGATAAGAGGGGAATAGTGGTTTGCGCCCCTACTGGATGATAAGAGGATTGTATGGCCTAGTGGTGGTTATTCTTCTAACAGCCTCTGTTGGACCTCTCTTTCAGAAGGGGGGGGTGGGGGTTCCGCGGGAGGTCGGGCCCCACAGATAGCATATGAACATATCAGAAGCCATTATTTTATTACTTTTTGAATGACAGGAAATTAGCTTTAAAACTGCAAAACAACCTCATGGAAAATCTGTAGAACAGCAGGAAATTAGATCAAGGATTCTTGAAAGTCGGGACAATCCTTGTCTGACAGGGAAACAAAAATGTCAGGCAGGTCACCTTGATACAAGTCAGTATTTGACGTCCATCCATATCCAAGGATATCGAGAGATAACGTGCAAAGCGGCCACTAGGGGCAAAAGTGAGCGCTGTTACTTTAAAGTGGGTTTTGGCGTAGCATCTGCCTCTGGTTCCATAGGAATATACAATTGTTTTTCATCATTTTGTTTTAAGCCTATCCCAGACCTTAACCCTTATCTTAAAGCTGCATTATGTATGCTTCCCGTGCTTTTTTGCATGAATTACTTTTGGTTTTGTACACTAGCTTCAAACAGCTGAAAACACAACATTATTGGTTATGGAAAATATATTTCACAGCGGTTTAGATGTTACAATGATTCTCTACACTATACCTGCTTGTTTTGTCACATAAACTGAAATTAGGTGAACTATTACAACTATTACAATTTTAGCAACCATTGTAAGCATCTGCCTCTGATTCCAAAGGTTGCATGTTTGAATCTAGCATAGAAAGTTTTTTTTTAATATTTTTGTTTTAAGCCTGTCCCACACCTTAACCCTACCTTAACCATTCAGAGTAAATGCCTAACCTTATGAATTTAGAGGTCAAACTTAACCCTAACCTTAAAAATGTGGAGTTAATGCCTAAACGTAAAATGTGATTTTTGGAACAACTTCAAAATTTGAGAAACATGGGGGAAATTGGATCAATGGGTGTCCAATTCTGATGTGAGACTGTGAGAAGTTGTTGTAAAATTTACATTTCTGAAATTTTATAAGGGAAGGATTTGTTTTTGGAATTTTCTAATGCCCTTGTCTGTAGCAAAATATCCCAATTTCAAACTGTACAAAAAAAGTGTCTACAATTCTAAAAACTGGCAATAGTGGATTTTAACTGGGAAATTATCTTATGTAGTTACTTGCAATAGCCCTTTGTGACTTTAAAGAATATTTCTCTCAAAACTGTGATTAAAAGATGTGTCCGGAGATTTGGTAAACTCTAAAATGAATCAGGAATGAGCAGGGTCAGCTATACCATAAGGATCCCTTATTCATGTCTTCATTACATGTAGCGCACTCATGGTCTCATGGCACTCAATGTCTGTCAAGTTCTGTACTTTTGGTAGATTAAAACAAAGAATATTGCAATAACCATGGTCACAACCATAAACGGTCAACTCTTCCTGATATTTCTTCCTGATAAGATTAGATAGAATATGAATGTTGATTCAAATACGTTACATTTAATTAGGTTTTAGAGCAACTGAGGAAAAACAAAATTGCTGCTGTGTACGCCACTTGAATGAATAAAAACATGCCATTTTTGTCAACTCTGTAAAGCATCAACTGCCTCAGATTTGTATCTCTTGTTGGACACTAATTGAAAAATGAAAGTTAGTTGCATTTGATAAAAATGAAATGAAAATATGGTTGTTTCTTTACATGATGTGATAGCTGATACTTTGGTCTATCAAAATATATATTTCAAATGTTGTTACTATTAAAACAAATATTTGCGGGAAAAAAAGTTAAGTACCTTCTTTTAAGAATCCATTATCTCTAAAACAGCAACATATTCTCTCAACCTCATGGAAAATTGTGCAAAATAGCATGATATTAGCTATAAAAAAAAATTCACTATGTCCCCTAGCAAAACCCCTCTTGGACAGCAAGACTCCTTAGTTTCGAACCATGAGACAGTACTAAAGTATCCTACACTACCTACGCTTCGCTCTCTCTTTCTCTCGCTCTCTTCAACCGTGCACATAGCGCGTGGGTGCAGCACTCTTCGCCAGGCGGTGAACGTTCCAGAATGCTTTTTCTGCGAACGTGGAATGGGATGAGAGAAAAGGCGCTTTGTTTCGGAATTATTTGGTTACCAGCCTTTGGAAAGGAATGCCCAAGTTGGACCAGAGTTGTAAAGTAGCTTTCCTCTTGACATATATATGTGCATGGAATATGTGCATAACCTATAGCCTACGCGTGCAGTCGTCCACTGCCAGTTTTTAATAAATTACATATTGGCTAAACGTCACTCCACCAATACGCTACAGTTGAATGTAATATGGTTATGCACTTTGCTTTGCAATGATACATTTTACGATCGATCCATGCTATGTAGCAACCCGTGGTTAGTATGACCACAAGCATTAGCATGTTGAGTGAAATATTGACAACTAGTAGCCCATTCCAAAATTATTACAGAATTGTAATATTTCTGACCAAATCTCATACAACTCCAAGGTGAAATTAGTAAAACATGCATTTCTCCAAGGCTGTGGAAAAAAACATATTTCTGCACAAGGACATAAAACGTTTATAGCCGAAAGCCATTTTGCCCTAATAGGTTATTGTTATGAACATCTCAATTTAATCAAAAATATTTATTGGCATACACTGCTCCCCAATCACTAAAAGCTTTCGAGCTATTTTTAGAAAATGTAAAACGTGTAAAATGAATACTAATGTATAGGCCTGCAACAGCCTGTTTTGAATTAGGCTACTTATAGCACGAGGGGGAAGAGACTGCTGCACGCTGCTGCACGCTTGGAGAGCCCGCGTGTTTGAACAGCTATAAAAATGCATTATTACCAAAGGCTTACAAAGCTTCAGAGTTTTTGGCCTCGATTCGCGAATCCCATCTGAAAAAGTAAAGAGGGTTGTTATTTGTGCATTTTATATCACAATTGGTCTCTTTGATAACGTTCTCATTCATGACGGGGTTTGATTTATGAGCTCGTGAAGGCAAACATGGCTCGAGCATTTGCCTCCACATGCACACAGCAAAGGAGGCTAGCAATAGGGAGACATGCTATTTCTAGCCTAGTATGTTCACAATTTTACTATTACAACCAGGGGAAGTAAAAGAGATTTATTCGATGTATTGTAGTAGCCTGTGAAATGTTCTGTATACTCGAATCTGCTTGAAATTGGACAAGGGAGGTTTTCTAAAGAGTTTCTGATTCAAAATTGTAAACTGATATTTCTATTGAACTCCATTCTCAAATTGCACAGCTATTTATATCACTGAAAAATCATGAAAAGGGTGCTAATATTAATTAACATAAACAGAATACAATATCAAGGGCTCAAGGCCTCCACGATGAAGGTTCGTTTTTATCGACTAAACATTTATGCTTAGCCTATAATAGAATATAAACCATGCATTTATTAGAATAACTATAGGATTTATACTCCGACATACGGCTATATTGGCCTGCTTTCATCACACTCTTTTGACTTGCAAATTAATTAGAGTAAATTTGTATTCAGAATGAGCTACTAAATATTGTATCGATTGGTAATGCCTTATTTCTATTTTTGGGGGGTTGATAAAAATTCATTTGATCAAAAATACACTTTACACTTGATAAAAAGGTTTGGATAATAATATCAAAACACAATCTTGCAAGTTCCTTATAGCAAGTCAGATTTATTCTAACAAAAATATCCATGGCACTGTAAGCTATACAAAAATAAAATGACCAGAATTCATACTATTGTGCAACTTTTCACATACCCATATTATTGCATCTTAAGAAATCATTGTGTTATTGTAATTGCAGGCCACAATGGTATATTTATCCAGACTCTTACCTTGAATTAATCGACTAGGCCTAATCAATTAATAAATAAAAAGGAAATGTGCCGATCATATCAAACAACCACCAAAATTTACTTCATAGTTAATACCGGAGTTTTTTTCTATCTTTAAATGTTCCAGGTTGAAAGTCTCGCTCTATTTTTCATTGATTTCAATAGCTCAGATGCTGTAAGTCAATTGTAGTTAATGACTCCGAGAAAAAGTAGAAGTTGTCGGTAGATATGTCCAGATTGTCCACGGGGCTGTCCAGGGATTCTGACACACTAGGCGAGGTGGCATCAGAGAAGTGAAGGCAAGAATCCGAGGAGAATACTTGGAAGTCTTGTATTGAGACGTCCAGGGCCGCGGGACTACCGCCATTGTCCTGGCCAGGTGCAGAGCCGGGCCCTATTGTTGACACGCAGCCTGGAACAGTGGGTGACGGGTTGGGGAAATGCTTCAGATTTTTGTCATTGCTGCTCAGTTGTAAAACTGTGTAACTCTGGGCCACGCCATTGTGCGGGCCAACATTCTGGAGCTGCTGGGAAGTACTGAGTGAGTTCTGCTGAAAGGAGCAGGCCCCTCTCTCCATAAGGGCCCCGGTCACTATATTGAGGCTCTGCTCAAACACCGAGCCCTCATCCTCCTCCTCGTCGCTCTGGGTCCTGTCCTCAGCACTCGGCTCTTTCCCTTCGCCATTGTGGTTCTCCTTGCACTGGGTCTGCCTCTTGTGCTTCATGCGCCGGTTCTGGAACCATACTTTGACCTGCCGCTCGGTGAGGTCCAGCAGGGCGGCTATCTCCACCCTCCTCGGTCGGCACAGATACTTGTTGAAGTGGAACTCCTTCTCCAGCTCCAGGAGCTGTGTGTTGGTGTACGCAGTCCTCAACCGCCGGGAACCCTCTCCTCCACTCTCTAGAATCTCCGGCGAACCTGAGACAGCAGCACATACATCACGAGATAAAGAAGCATTTCACAATTAACCACTATGACTTGATAATGCAATATTACTCCTGTATAAACACAAACCACCAGAGATCAACCTATTTAACACAGTGGCTGCTCATAGTAGCACCCTATGCATTCTCCCCCACAAAATAGCCTACTTGTAATATGGCTATTGACTGATTAATGCACACTATTGGACGAAGTCCTATAGCGCACCATATGTACATCATTTCCCCCAAAATACAGCAGAGAAAGACAGAGAGAGAGCAGTAGTGTGGTACAGACTGGGCTACTATACTGATGAATGCGCCAGCTGCCCGGCACGGCAACACTACTCTATCACTCTTCATTACTGTCACACATCAAAACTCTGGCACTGCTCCGCGAGGAAGGGCACCGTGGAAATTAAATAAATCATTTTACATTACTTAACTTTGCCCAAACTTTTCCGAGTAGAGTAACAATATGGATAACCCAATGCACCATTGTGCCCAGCAGATTAATTTCGAATAGGCTCTGCAACTTAGTAATGGCTAGCCTATTGCCACTCCTTCAAGAGCTTGGAAAGTGCATTCTGAATAAAAATGTCTGCCCTCTAAATTACCCCATTAAAACCACCCACCTTCCGGGGAGAAGCATACAAGTCCACTCGTTATGGCAGTCGCGGTGGAAGTCGGCAGGTGATTCTTCTTGGAGGCTTTCTTCTCTCGCATCCAGGGGTATTCCGGGGGTAGGGAGGCAGTGGGCAGCGGGATGCATCCATCGGGGCTGTGTCTGGGCCGGCTATGCCTCGGGTGGATGCCTGGGTTGAGGCTGGGAATGGTCTGCTCAAAAGGAGGAGGAATCAGTGTCGAGTGTGAAAGCGTCGAGCTCTTGATTGATGAACTTTGAAATGAATCACCGACAGGGGGGAAAGATGTCAGGCACTCAGCAAGCGAAGGCTGACTATTGATAAAACCGCTCTCTCGCTCGAATTCGTAATTCATCTCCGCTCGCTGAGAGCCGAGGAAAGTTTGCTGCGCGTATTTTTATAAATGTAGCGGCTCAATGAGAAAGAGGTGGTGGCATTTTTTTCAAATTCACTGATTACGGCCGTATGGTGACCGAACAGCTATTAAACTATTGAATTCATGGAGACAAGGTTGAAATTGGAGCCAAGTCACATGATAACTTCTGCCCAATGACAATTTGGGGTTTAATCAAAAGAAGCCACTGTCTGCGTGATTGATCCAAAAACTCTGGTGTGAAGAACGCCTTGTCTATGGGGACGGCTGTTTTTATTTACACCTTTTTTACGCCCACCCCAGTTTATCGTCCCCTAGCCTCCTAGTCAACTAAACTATGAAAGTGTTTTTAGAATGGCTGCCTGAGCGCTGTGAAAGTGAAGTAACTATATTGCCCGGGCTCATGCAGTCCTATTTTCTCGTATTGTTTGAGTATGTGTGGAGAGAACGCCCCCGCGCCACACAAATTACACCAGTAGCTACACACTATGCATGCAGTCATTAGCAAAGTTAGCCATTCATGTAGAGTTCTCTCTGGGAAAAAACACCCCAAAAACTGATATTTAGAGATCCTGACAGCAACAACCCCTAACAATCCAATGTGTTCCAAAACGGTAGAGTTTACAATGTGTGACAATGTATGACTTTGTTCATAGACTTTCTTTTCAATTCAAGCATAGATGAGCTATAGGTTAAGCTACTAATTGAGGCATACAACTGGGAACAAAACGTCATACCTATTCTGGAGGCATGGGTTAATCATGCCTACTATACCATTTTAGTGTCATCCACTTGTATGCAGTACATTTATTACACATGAAGTAGTTACATATTGTGTTTAACGCCCAGATACCCAAATACACATGGAGCATGTAAGCACACACAGACAAACCTCAGACAAATACACACACACACAACCGATGTTCCTAAAATGATATGCACCTAATGCAAAAAAAATAAGGTTTTAAAATATCACATTTTGTGTGCATGCATACCAATCATGTTCTGTTTCATTTGAGTCTGGAATTTTTGTGGAGTAATTATACTCTTTCTCAGTCTCTGCAATTATATCACTCTGCAGAGCCCTCCCAGTTACACTAAAGCAAGGTTGACCTATATGCTAACAACATACTAAGTTTAGGGAAACAATTTCCAGCCGGTGGGTGGTGGACAAGGGCATTAATGATCCTCTTTACATTTAACCTTATTTCTCACACATTTCAACTTGTGCTATTGCACAGTTAATAAACCCCTGGCATTGCAATAGGTCATTTTAACGAATTCATTGCGGAGAGATTCTGTAGAAGGAATTGTGTATCGACTGAGCAGCTCCCACAGTTTGGCTATGTACCCTTCCAGTACAATCTGTAAAAGCCACACTATGGATGTTTTTCGTCAAACAGCCAGTAAGCAGCTATGTTGTATGCTTCAAAGGAAATAAAATTGGAAGAGTGAGTGGGAGAGGAGGAAAATAAGTGGTAGGCCTTGCTCAGTTTATTGCTTATATAGCAAACAAAGAATCCTGGAAGCCTGCGCGCGATCAATCTTACTCGCCAAAAGGTCTGACAGCTCGGTGCCCTCAGAACACATTTAAGGCTTCTAACTCTCCCCCGGATCAAATGCAGCCAGGAAGCGGCGAGCAACGCTGGCCATTTAGATTATAACACGTTTCTGTTCGCTGTCACATCTTTTCTGTCGCTTAAGGGATGTTTTAAGACATTAAAAATACATGGAACATTTTGCAGAAGGGCGATAATGCGCTTAAATGGTGAGTAAGCTAAACCAACATCGCCACTGCATTTTCTTTCTGGATTTTTTGGGGGCGTATTTACAAAACGTAATTATTTTCGTTGGAGCATACATTTGAGTTTGTTGGTGGTGAGCAGAGTCTGTGGTAAAGGACGGGCCTGAGGAGGAGACGGATGGATTTTTGGAATTACGCATAGGCTTTGTGTGTGAGGCAAGGAGTGGGTGGCGGCTTTCTGTGAACCCTACTCAGACCTACATTTTTTTTTTACAGGGGGATTCTGGGGGAATGATTTAGAACACCTTTCCCACGGATGGAAAATGACAATTCCTTTTTTCAACCCAATACCTTATTTATGTTGCGTTAAAATCTCCTACATATGGGTCAAATCAATGGAGTGTGTGTGCGTGTGTGAGCGTGTGTGTGTGTGTGTGTGTGCGCGCACGCGAGTGTGTGCGTGTGTGTTTGTGTGTTTTGGATCCAAAGTTGCTCTGTCTATGCTGACAGACCATGGTTCAATTGTTCTAGGTTCCCCTGCTAACCATATGTCAGGATCAGTATAGTGCCATCCCTGTAATACGTCATTAGTCGAAATTATAAAGGAAATAAATTCGAGTACAGATTTTGTAAAACATTTGAAGGTGATAACTATAATTTTACTACACTGATAATTGTTTCTTCGATTATCAGTTGGGAAATTCTGAATGCACAATGCATGGCATTGTATGTGGAATTGTGTTCTCCATCATTGGCTTATATTGACCTACATTTCATCAATATACTCACTGAATTATATTTGAAAATAAAAACTTGAATGTAGTCAAAGTAATTCAGTTGAAAATATGTTTTATGCCATGTAAGACAGTTCTTTGTGTGAATTGAATTTGGGCCTGCCACAACAAAGGAAACTGCAGTACACAATCCCAAAAGTTAGTCTTAAGAGAGACATACACAAGCTTATTATTTTCATACTTATTTTACACCATTGCACAATAATAACAGCTGAAAATACGTCGATTAATTTTTGTTGCTTGTAAACGCTTGTAATTGTTATTGTGTGCAGCGAATCCAGGCCCACATAGGCCTATTTAGCTGCATCAGATAGCCTATGACTCAAATATTTAATATGTCCTGTATTACATATCCTTTCATTTAGTCTAATTTACATGTGTAAAGAACTATAATTATGAGCTTAACAGTCCTATAGCGCCATAATAAACGTGAAACATGGGGCCAAAATGTGATTGATTGAATATAGGCCTATCAGCAAACTTTTTTTCCTTAACGCTTTCTCATTTAACCTATTTTATGCTAACAGATACTGCAGAAGATCCTCGTGACACTTTTATTATTATGGATGTGCTCGTGCGGAGGAGGCGCGGGAACAAGGCTACAGCAAAAGCTTCTGATGTGCCCACGCGCTAAGGGAGACAAAACGAGAGGCTTTTATACAATGTTTTCGGTATTTATTGTCACTATCAAATAAACTATTATGTTATAGATTATTATAGGTAATATTGATTCTGAGATAATGTGAATTACATTTTTGTGATGAAATAGCATGCCCTCTAAAGTCCTACCAGTGTTTTTCCTCCTCATAAATAATTTATGGAATAATAAGATGTTTGTTATTATTATTATGCCTATTATTATTGCTTCCTTATTGTAGTTTGTTCCATGTGTTATATGTTTAAATACCCTCGAAATCCAGGTTGAAAGATACAATGCATATTTAAATTCATTTCTTTATTTATTCGAACTGGAGCAGCATGGAATGTATGACACTGAAAAATAAACTTGGTGATATCTAGAATATTTGTTCAATAAAGAAACGTCTAATATCTGTCCGTCCTTCCAAGCGTGACTGGTTGATTTGCATTCGTAGAGAAATAAAATACCTCCTCGAAGAAGAAACAAATAACACCAACATATCAGTGTTGTGTCTGTCTGTCTCTCTGTCGTCTGTCTGCTGTCAGGTAAGGGGTAGAACTAGAGCCTAGGCCTGGTTCCAATAGCCTTCTCTCCACATACAAAGAGCACAGGGGGGTCAAATAATACTAAAGAACTCCATATAACGTCATATAAATAAATAACATTTTGAAAGTCCAACAGAACACAAGCTGGTAAGATCGTAGGCTGGAGCTTCCAGGCCTCCCTTTTTTAAGGATCCTTCCACAAGTGCAACAAAATGCAAAACAATAACACAAAACAAATGTTCAACTGCGGATAAATACCAAAAAACTAACACATTCACATTAAAATAATACCATAAGATTTGTTCATATACCCTGTTTGATTTGTTTTTAGAAACAAGTTAAAGATTAAATAGGTCTATGCGTATGTGCCCCCCGCGCGTGTTGTCTCAGATAATAGACCTGTGCGGAATAATAACACTATAGCAAATAGAGTGAACATTTGAAGCAAGCGTGATTACTTTCCTATGCTACTTCACACATTAAACTATATTTAAAAAAGAACAAACATAACCTAGAACAAAGAGAAGGTGGAAAAAGCTACAAAAAAAGAGAAGAGAAGAAACAAAGCGATGGTGGTTCGTCAGGTAAGACAATGGGGCGGAGTGATCCAGGGTGCAACCCGGCTACAGATGTGTCAGTTTGGGCGCTTCCTGAATTCTTCCCTGAGAGTAGTGCGGCGTATTAAGGTCTGTGTATGTCGGGTTTGGATCGCACACTCTTTGATGGTGACTATTGCCCATAGTGATTGCTCCATTGTAGTCCATGTTTGTGGACGGCGGGTGCGAGAGATGGGTCAGGCCGAAAACGGAGGCCCTGTTGTTGGGCATCGAATCGATGTAACCTCCGCCTACATACACAGGGCTGACCTGCTGCAAGTGCGTCCCATAGCCGCCATTTCCTTGGAGAGGATGCGCGTCATACTCGGGCGTGGCCGAGCCGCCAGTCCCGGGATACCTCTTCTGAGAGGGCGGGCAGTTGTTTAGGGAGCTGTTCAAGGGAGGGGGATATGACGTAGGCATACCGTATGCATTATGAGCGGGCTTATTGTAAGACGTTGGCGACTGGGACTCATAGGGTACACTGTTAACCAGAGAATGCATAGAGTTGAGGTATCCTCCACCCCCGCCCCCGGGTGATGGGCCGAGGGGGCTCCGAGGGGACTGTCCCCCGGGAGAGGGCATCATGCCACACCCTTTCTGATCCTTTTTGTACTTCATCCTGCGGTTCTGGAACCAGATCTTAATCTGCCTCTCCGTGAGGTTGAGCAGGTTGGCCATCTCGACCCTGCGGGGTCTGCAGAGGTAGCGGTTGAAATGGAACTCCTTTTCCAGTTCCACCAGTTGTGCGCTGGTATAAGCCGTCCGGGCTCTCTTCGACGCCGCTGACCCGCCCGGGGGGCTCTTGTCTCCAGGGCAACTCTCAACTGGCGGAAGAGGAAAAGGAAGGCAGTCAATCAGTAACCAACCCCAGCAGCAAGCACAAGAACAAGACACAGAGTGACAAGATACATATAGCTGATAACACACGTTTCTCCACATGAACCGACTCAAATACACATATCAATAAGAGTTCTACAAATAAAGACAAATCAGAGATGTCCTCAACTAGACTGTGGATGTTACTAGTGCAATTATATCAGACATAACACATTAACTATGACTGTATACATGCTGGGGACAGCTCTCAACTGTTAGCTATACTTTACTCAAAAGCCAAATCAGAGTGATTATAATTGTGTGTGTGTGTGTGTGTGTGTGTTAAACTACCTCATATTTCCCACTGTAGCTTTTTAACCCTCATAGTACACACATGTGCAATGCAAATATCTGTATTCCTCACTGCGCATGAGCTAAATCTCGCCTTGCCATCTCCTATGAGTCTCACCATGCTGAATGGCTTGGGCTCTGCCGCTGCACAGCAAGGTGTTGGTCTAGTTACCGTTTATGGCAGGCTGCCAACACCTAATAAATGTTGCTACTAGCTACTGTACAGCCAGAAGCTGGGCGTGAGGAATGCAGCATGGCATCATGTTATGAGTTAGCTCTTCTTTATAAATGGGGATATAATATTTTCACCATCTCTTTTTCAGAAACTTGGCTACTAAGACTGCTGTTATTCGGAAAATGCTATAATCGGGCTATAAATCCAAATCCTAATAATTATCCAAATAAAAAATGTAATATTCAAAATGATCTTGTTTCATTAAGGAGCTACTGTTGAGGGATCTGTGATTAGAATTATTGCAAAAAGCAGACCCACTGGACACAGACTTATTTCAAAGTCTAGTTTTAATTTACATTTGCTGGAAAATCAACAGTGAATTAAACATGAAATCAAAAATAATTTCACCATGTCATTGGATTTAGGTTAAAAGTTGGGTGAAAAAAATACGAAATAATTTACATTGATGACTTTCTGCCAATCCAATCAGTTTTTCACGTTGATTCAATGTCATCACATATAATCTTTTTGTTGAAATGACGTGGAAACAACGTTAATTCAACCAGTTTTTACCCAGTGGGGTAAGCCTTAGGCTAAGGTTTGAAATATTCCCTTTGGCATCAATTTGGCAGACATCTTGACAGACTCATGATAAATGGGATTCAGCAGACCTTTTAGATGCCTGGATGCCCTACTTATTCACTTCTGACCAAATATATTCCCAAAAGGTGGACATAAATAGGCATACTAGCCTATGGAGACAACACGATTTGGTAAGGCCATGGGAATTTAAGCATCTTTCAACTTTGGGTAAACAACTTCCTCCCCCAGGTCTCCTAGCTTTTCCTCTAATCAAAACAAGAGAACAAATTGGAACAACTGTTTTTGTATGTTTGTTTGTTGTCCTGCATGGAATGTTGTGTGATCACGGACAATATATTATGTTTATTCTAGCAGAAAGTCAACGATAGAGCATATGGACAACAAATGGTGGAGCTAGGCCTAAAACTATGAGGAATGGATCACAATTGAGTATTTCTAATGAACATGCATACATCATAATAGATCATAAGGAATGCATACTAATGGGGGACCCTATTGACATCACAAGAGGGTGTGCGTAATAGGGGTATTATACGAAATGGGTCGTTTTCAATAAAACGTCACAATACGTTCGATTTGGCTTCTGGGGGGCAAGTAGACTACAGCTCCGCTAAAACCATTGGCAACTAGGTGCGGTTTCCAAGGTACTGTTAAATAAATGTTAGAAATATTTGGTTTTAATATCATCACCTATTGAGCATAGTCATATATTTGGATATAGTCATCTAATTTATCCCGCGAAAGTTTGCTTGTTAACTAGCTAGCCAATTTGACATGGTCTATCAATCAATGTAACCTATATCATGTCTGTCAGCAGCAATTGTAATGAAATACTCTTAAAAACAATGTTGAAAAGGGGATCATGTTAGTTAACTTCGATAGGTAAGCCAACATTGTTTGGAGAAAAAAGTAGCCTACATTAGGTCTACTTACCACTCACTATATGTCTAGCTAACTGTACAGTTTCTACCTATAGCATGCAAAGTAAACATTATCAGCTGACAGTAGCACGGCATATGCGCTCTTCTGCTGCTTGACAGGCAGAGCCCACAAAATATGGGAAATGAACCTAAACCATTCATACCTGTCTGGTATAGTTCACTTTTATTTGATATCACTCAAATATCCAATTAATGGTGGCCAGTACTGAGATATGTCGTGAGGCTTGATGTGTACTGATGCAGTTACATGCAGTATAATTCCGATCATTGTTTTGCATGAAGCGGCAGGTAGCCAAGTGGTTAGACATTGGGCCAGTAACCGAAATGTTGATAGCTCGAATCCCCGAGCTGACAAGGTAAAAATCTGTTATTCTGCCCCTGAACAAGGCCGTTAACACGCAGTTCCTAGGCTGACATCGTAAATAAGAATTTGTTATTAACTGACTTGCCTAGTTAAATAATTGGACCTGTTTAGGTCTGACTCTGCTCTTCGAGAGGTAATGATATTACAACCAAATATTTAACAATCCTTTGAGCTGTGAGTCTCCTTGCCCGGACCTTGAGAACTAGATCATAAAGAATATCACGATGGAGTAGGCCCGAGCCATACATTCAGAGTTAACCAAATTTTTTAACATCGTTCTAATTCTTGACATACAGTTACATAGCATTGTTTAAATATTCTCCATGTAACGTTAATGGGGAGCTAACATGAACACGTTGAAGTGTTATCCTTATTCAACCAGGGAACAGTGGGTTAACTGCCTTGTTCAGGGGCAGAAGGATAGATTTTAAATGCATCAGGATGTCGAATGGCCCAACTCTCTAAATACATGGCTCTGAGTGGGCTTGCATAATAGATAATAAGCCATACATCATAATGGTAAACTGTAGTTTGTTCAACTGTGAGGGAAAAGTTTGAGAATTCGAATGTATGTATAATATGGAAATAATCAAACATGTTGGTTCATCTGATGAAAAAATATATATATAATTGGTGACTTGGGGGGTATGGATGTAAGCTAACTGTTTCATGTATCAGTAATGGATCACAGAACCACGCATGAATAATGGGGTGTATTTTATCACGTGTCTCCTCAGAAGTGGCGTCTAGGTAATATACCTGAGCTGGAGCTACTGGTTTTAGGCTTCTGGTTCTGACGGGACTCTTTCATCCAGGGGAAGATATGCTTCCGGGTGGTGGACGGCGAGCTGTGCACCGAGCTCTTTGAGTTGGGTTGACAGGAGCCGTTGCTCGTGTTCTGGTTGAGAGCACCGGGGGACTGTGACTGGGGAGGGGGTGGTGGGACAGACACTGACATCTGCGGTTGATTGCTTTCAGTGAGGACGGGTGGCTGCGCTGCCTGGATGGCCGTACCCCTATCGCAGTTCTCCGCCATCTCCCCCGGCTTCTGCAGGGCGACCAAGCCGTCTGGGGACTGCAAGGAGCAGGCTGGTCGATGGTACTCACTTTCCACATGAGAGGCCCGGGGATATTGGACCTGATTGGCATCATAACTGAAGCCATTTGCGCTTTGATACGGGTAGCCACTGTAAATTGCGGAGCTGTCGTAGTAGGTTGCCTTCTGCATCTCGCCGTTTCCCAATATTTATTTCAGAAACTGACAGGGTCTTGACACCCTTGTTGAATAACATTGGCACCCCTTGGTCACGTGACACCTCTTCGCCAATGGCCTCCTCGGGTGAACCTAGGGTTACAAGAAGCACGGTGAGGAGAAGAAATGGTGGCGATCCATCTTACTTTTCAATAAAGGGCTGACACCAGATACTATGGAGGCAAGATAGGGGCAACAGTTCTCTGGCTATTCTCGTTTACCTTCTGGTTACCAACAAAGGGAACAAAGGCATGCACAAACCTCATCTGCACTTAACTGAATCAAAATAAATACGTTTATAAAAGCATACCAATTGTGCAATATTACAATTAATTGTAAACCACCAAACGAAAACCTGTCGTGAACTGGGCCTATGACTTCTCTATGCTTTCTCTCCACAGACCCGGCCAGCCTTCACCGCAGTGTGCTGTAGTCTCTGTACCAGCCCAGCCACCTTGCTAAAAGCATAAACAACCACATTCCCCAGTTTTTGCTGCATGTGTGTGTGGAACCAAGGTGGATGAGGGCCAGGAAGAAACCTGTAAAACTGCATCTCCATGACCACGACGTGAACTTTCCCTCGCAGGCCTATAATAAAGGCTCCTGTCGGTGCTGTCGGTGAAGTCGCGCATCCCGGTGATGTATGCAAGGGCGGGATGGCGCACTGCAGACAGCGGCCCGGTGAACAGCTAGGCTATGGCTCGGTATTTAGGAATGTAGCCTAGCACTATAGGCGTACTTCTAGGCTAGGAAACAGCTATTGTGGATCTAATGAGTGGGAATGCCCAACTACTGCTAGTAGTCTACTCACTGAGGTAGGCAAACTGGGGTCATATCAATTGAGAAGTAATTGAAAAACTATCCAATTGAAATTATATATATATATTTTGATAATCGATGTGGGCAAATGGGTACAACATACACGTTTTTAAAATAAAATAGCTGCGTTTTCCTTAGAAGGATTTTAGCCTTAATTTGTGAAGCATTGTAGTCTGGATAAAATAGCAACTATAGGCAAAAGCTATTGTCACACCTGCTAATGGAAATTATGTGAATCATTAAAAATAAACGAGTTATTCGATGCAGCAGTATCAATTCACAAACTATCTCAAATGTGAAACTAGTTTCATAGCTAAAGAAATATAGGCAGGTTATTGTAGGCTATAGTGGAATCCAAAATGAAAACATGAACATCCTATTGTGTAGCCTAGTTAAGGCAGTGCAAGAGACATACCACCACGATAAAATTATGATAGCCAACAAGTGGAGAAGGTTTGTGATAATGATTGATATTCATTGTATTTTTATTAGAAATAAATATATTACTACTCTTTTAGTACAATATAGAACTAACTTGGGCAAAAGTAATATTAGGCCTAGCGATACTATTATAAATCAATCATGTCAATATTAAAAATGATTATGATCTTCATATTAGATCACCTGAGATTTGTTTTTATAAAAGAACATGGATAGATAATTCGTTAACTACGGCTCGTTACAGCACAATACACACCACGACAAGCAAAAACTGTTTGAAAACCAGACCCTCTTGCCCTCAACACACCGCAGAATTCAAATGAATATCACATCCCATCACCAGATCTGCAATGAAAGCATTGCTTTGGAATACATATCAGAAAGCTTTTTGATGCATTTCCAAAATAAATAGTAGTCTGGTCGAAAAAAGAAAGACAGGGCAGAAAAGAGAAGAGAAGACAGGTTCGAGCCTTCGAATACTCAGCCCCCCGCTCCGCGCGCGAGAGAAATCTGGCTGCCTGTGTTGTGTGTGAACTCTTCCTGAACCGAGATGTAAGTCATACGGTGATAAATCACCGCGCGACACGAACTCTGCCTTTTACAACCGAGAGAGAGACCATTTCTGGCCTGCTTACCTTATCCTCTGACGATGAATGCAAAGCACAAGACAATATGTTCTCATTCAGCGATGAAATCGATCAAAACAGTAGTCCGGAGAAAAAGTTTAGGCAGAGCGAGCTGGGGTATAAGCAGCAGCACCAGCATGCGCCAAGCTCATACAGGACTCATCCGCCACAACAAAAAAGGGAAGGGGCGAGAGGCTCTGTGTGTAGAAGAAACAAAATCCCTTTTTTTCTGTTCGATGTTTGAAGGGTAAACCAGGCGCGAGCACTCGGGTCGTCCAGATAACCGCTATCGGCCCTCGGGGTTGAACTTATCACATGCTAGAGCAGTGCCCATGTCTTATACCAATATTAAACCTAGCCAGGGCTATGGACTATGTGTTTGGGCACAAGTACCATGCAGACATCACCAGAACAGTGAACTCCCCGAAACATAGCGTCACCATAGACAAGGAAGATTATGCAAATGAACTAGTGCCTTGGACACAAAAAGTCACTTCAAATCCTGCCCCCCCAAAGAAAATAGCATCACAAAAACCACGAACACCCATCCCAAGTGTTTTATGGCATTTGTTGTTATTAATTAAACACAGAATCGAATAATGACTGGATGAAATGATGGGAGAGTACACAGATTTACGCAGCACAGCTGATGGTGACAACCGGACATTACCATTACTATGAGAGGGATAAAGGGCGCCCATCCGCAGCTTAATCATTAACCAACACTTTTGCATTTTATTTAGCCTATTAAGCCTTTCATTTACGAATTGTGCTTGGATTATTACTTTTTTGTGTGTGTTGCAATAATCGTCAAATTTCTACATTCCTAGGATCGAATATGTATTTTTCCTGAATGGTTAGAAAATACATAAATGCGTTTATGAACTGGGGACGCCGCCGATCAAAGCCTTGGTTGTGGTGAACCAAAGAAAAGACCCCATCGGGTTAGACATCTCCAAAAGGGAAAACAGAGGAGGTAGACAAGAGAAACCGGCGAGAGACAAACCGAGAGCATGGGGAATCCCTCTGCATGTGAATGGTGTCGTTTGCGGACAAAGCAAAACGATTTATGTCCTCTTGCATCTCAAGGCAGTAAGCACGTCTAGAGCACTGCTTCTCTGGTCTGAGGCCGCATGGTGGATGGATAGAAGGACAGATTCAGCCACACAATCAAAAGGTAGAACATTCAGACGGCGTGGGAGGGTGAGTGGGACCAAAATTCGTGCGTGAGGATATTTTTTAGCAAACGTTGCCTTTCTTTTTTCAAAGCAGAATAGTGACTTGGTATAATTATTTACTGCTTTGTGTTTTCTCGAAATGCTGAGTCATGATTTTCCTTAATTTGGGCCCTAGCTACGGGGTTAGATGTCATGGAGATAGTGGGAACAGAAGGCGGATTGATATTATTACAAAAAGGACAAACACAAACCACCCCAAAACTACTTTTTGGGAGTAATATTTTGCCAACTTTACAGCAAGTGTAATCTATAGCCTTCGCCAAGGCAAATGGTTTTCAGAGAGGGATCTTTTGAAAGGAACAAGGCATCGCTGCAAGAGCTGCGATTCCCCCGTCGTTTTTATAGTGACAAATTACACTACCAAAAGACATGTGGAAGAGAACGAATTATTGCTCTCAGGCGTTTCATATCACCACTATAAGCTATATAGGAAGTCTACAGGCTATGGATGTGTGTGTAGAGGCCTGTGTGTGAGTGTGCTGGTGTAGGCGTCTCAGTGCTACTTATTAGAATTGAATCAGGATATGACCATCAAGCATTTCTAACAGAAATCAATGAGGACATAATATGGACTTACCGAAGGCAGGGCAGGGTCTCGTGAAGACCGTAGGATGGATGGGATTTATTTAGGTAGAATTCTGAAAGAAAATTTCAAATCCACGTTACTTTAGCCAACCTCTTTTTTCCTTAATAAACCTATAGGTCCAATATTCCACCTAACATGTAAATGCTAAGTTCATATCAATAATAACAATGTGCATAATATATTAGTAGGCTAATATCATATTTCCAGAAGAGAGTAGACTAGGCCTAATGAAAACTCCAAGTAGCCTAACAATAGACTAATTACTTTGAACAATAAATTAATTCAACATTAGCAGCCAAAACCAGTCAAGTAAAATACACAAATTTACGATAATAGGCTTTAGCCCAGTAGTTTAAAGAATTGCAATGTGACCTATCTTGTGTCCAAATGTAAATATTGTATCATCTTGTAATCATATGTGTTCGTTGTGCAACGAAGTTAGTGAATATTCTTTATTTTAAACTTAATAACCACATTATTATACATATTTTTCTCTTATTAATCAAATTATTGCTAGTAATAAAAAATAATACATTTCAAAACAGTCACATGTATATTTCAACATCAATGTTACAAAAACAAAACTATCCAGAAAACTAAAAAAGTAGCTTGGACAATCATTTTTGTAGCTTTTTTGTTTTTGTGTGTATTTTTGTCCACCATTGGAATTGGATCGAATAGTCATTAGCGCTCGTGCAATGGCTGCCCCAAGTCCCTGCGCCCATAAATCACACCCGAGCGCCGTGACCTCAGCGCGGCCGCGCGGTCCTATATGGCACTCCGTCTACCATTATCCTCGTCTCCGTGGCAGAGCCGCACAACCCCAAAGCCTTTCTTCGCTTTTTATGTACCTCAACTTGATGTATCCTTTCCCGAGAAAACTCATGTTTAACACCACAAATTGATGTATTTTATAGGGAAATGAATTACTCCTCGGAGCAGGACGTCACGACTGCTTTCACCTCAGTTTTTTTTTCTTATTTTCTAACCAGCAGAGGTTTAAATGGCTGGGTTTATTTACAAACCGCTATCTAGGCCAACTGCAAATCTGATGTAGGCTATCTGTGGCTATGGCTGCATGAACTGCATGCGGGTTTCTAGCTAAACACTTGAGTGTCTGCACTATTCCGAGCTAGGAATCTGATCAAAATTAAACTTGAAAATCAAACATTTAAAAATCTATATTTTATTGTGATATATAACACCAATGGAGTAAGGCTAGACCATGGGATGGGGAATTGTTGTGAGGACTTTGAAGCCAAGCTAAAATGTTCACACAGGATAGTGAAGCAAATATAACTGAAGTTATGTTTCATGTAGTATAATTCATTTTAGTAGCCTGACACTGAAAATCGACGATATCTCTAACAACATGACAATATATACTCTTTACAAATGTTTCAGTTTTATTTTCCAGCCCGACACAAACATGGAGTCTTTTTTGCTTACTGACCTCTGCCTCGCGCGGCAATAACTCACGACAGTAATGAACAATCGGCGGAAATACCTCAAAATAAAATCCATCATCCCCAAGCACAAGCTCTGACTCTGTCCGCGAGGAAAAACATATCCGTCCGTGACAGCAGTATAATAGCATCCACAACAAGCAAGAACCTCCCTCTCTCCCTGTCTCTCTTTCTCGTTCCCTCTTTCTTTCTCTCCTCAGCAAAAGTCTACAAAGCCCCGACTAAACTCACGGAAAGTGGGGGGATGCGCGTAATCAGCATCGTATGGCCAGACCAGGGCTCCGGTTTTCTCCCGGTGCCATAACACCGCGCCGTATTATGCGCTCTGCTCACGTGACACCACGTCAACTTAAATCCCTTTTATTTGAGCCCGTGAATCATTCATGGAGGCAGTCATTGCCCCTGAGGAAAACGGATCACTTTAGAGGGAGGAAAAAGAAGGGTACATGAGACTACAATGTACGATGGGACAGGTCTCTCGCAGTGCCTCTCGAATTCCACACAACTCGCCTGATACCGAGGCGTGTGTGTTCTGTCAGTTTTGAAGGCTCCTATATTTAGTGCCTATTAACGTAATCAGAGAGCGCTAATCCCGATGTAAAATACTGTGATGCTAGGCTAACTAGCCTTGGGCCACGGGTAGAGCCAGGGATGTGTTTGGCGTGGTGGTGTGACAATTCTCACTATGTGAGATAGATAGAGGGCTTTTCCTCAAGGAAGCCCCTTATGGGTGGCGGATTGCTCACTCAACACCCGAGTCACCCCTTTCTTTTTTATAGAGAGATATGGCTGGTGCTATTGTGTGCAGAGTGTGCAGAGGCACTCAATATCGCCACCACTCCACTATACATCACCCCACACCCCCGAGCTATACAACCAATCACTCACCCACTCACTCACTCAGTCAATAGCCACATACTGGCGGCCGAATCGAAATCAAATATCTCATAGTTACCTGTCCGAACGCTGCGTAAAGGTGTGCGTCCCAGTAGCCGGGAGGTGTGAGTGTCAGTTAGTCAGTCAGTGCTGATCTGAGAGGAGATGGTGCACGAGTAAGCGCAATGAGCTGGTTCTTTACCCCCCTGGTCAGTGCAGCGACCCTCCATTCAACCTGCAGCTCTTACGCATTTCCTACCGCCAGTTGAGTGATGCTGGAAATTATAGGTTTGCGCAGAGGACATACTCAAATCCCAGTATGGGGAGGGGGAAGGATCAGGTGGTAATATGGCAACTAGCCTACTCTTCTTGTTCACATGAAAACGTATGAGATGAGGGTCATCGACAATAATTATCTTTGAAATAAATGTATATTCTACTGCAATGTCTAATAGACCCACAACTTAAGTTATGAACGGTATGGTGGCCCACTACATTCTATCGTTTAGACTTCCCGGGTACAGCCTAAACCTTGTCCGGAAGAGCAGCCCTTCTCTCGGCGCCGTTTGGCGCTTGTTTTCTGTCAACACTGAGCAGCGGGCGTGGAAATGTTCCACCATAACTATTAATCACGTAAAGCGGACATGGAGCGCATCCCACTCCCACACCACGCCACCCTTTGTCTTCTCAAACTACAACTTGAGCCGTTTAAACTTTTAAAAATACGAGCAGGAGGGGACCATCTCTTATCAGTTTACCTTTCAGACTACTTTGTGGAAGATTGGGAGTGAGGAGGTTCTGATTTTATGATTTATGTTGAGTTAGAATTATGGGTGAATCAGATTTGATTAGCATTTTTTTTTTTTTTTTTAATGTGAAGAGGGGACGTCGTTTAAACTCAGAGAAAGGCCTTTACTTTGGGATACATTTTGGTGATACAGAAATGTGATTTATGTCTTTCTCTGTTCTAGCTCGGCCAGATTTGCATACCACTGCACCAGCTCAGAGTGCACATGCATGGCATGCCGGGGAGCGTCTGTGACTGGAGCTGACGGTGGACGGAAAACAGACCCTCTCTCCCACGCCGGGTTTCGCCACCGCACCTGAACTTTTTCCTGACCCAAGCCGAGGCCCAGAGAGTCAAGTGTGAAGTTATTTGGGGTCAAAAACAAGGAGAGGATGGAGACTACAAAACCAATTACGAACATAGCTAAACCTCCGTTTTCAGCTGGGAAAGTTTTGGATACTTTTTAGGATGGGTGTTTGTCCTTTTTAGCAGTTTCAAGTTTCAAAGTTTATTCGCCACTGCACAGAATTCAACAGGTGTAAAACCGTACAGTGGAATTCTTGATTTGAGAGCTAGTTCCAATAATCCGTGATAATACTATAGTAATAGTATACACTAGTGATAATACTATAGGAAATACCCGAACATATAATACAAAATGCAATCAAAAATAAAAACCACACAAGATGATTAGCATATTACAGCATTTGGTTAGTTTCTTTGTTTATACTTTTTCTGAGTTATTTCTTCAGATATATCAAACTCCCAACATTCCCCGGCCACCAAGAGGACTTGAGCTGTCGACCTCTCCACACCCTCTGTCTTTGGGTGTTCGCCAGACGGCGGTGGCTATAGGCTACATATCTCCCCACAATGTTGACATTTGAAGCTCTTAACAGCGAGCCTTGGGTTACCGATACACTCAGCAGAAGATAACTCTTTCTCAGGGGTTTACATTGACCAACATCAAGGCTAATGCGAAATTCAACGCCTTAAACTGGCTTGGCGTCCAAGCTAAGACAAAGAAGCCTCGGTGGATCTCGCTATACACGACTACACGGACTGACTTCTGTTCTGCTGATTTGTTTCAGTACGTATTGTAGAAATAAAATTGTATTAATGTTGACTTTTTGTTGTAATACTTTAAAATGTATTTCAATTGCCACTTTTGATAGGTTAACGTTATATTTAGTGTTTTGAAGAGCTGATTATAACACTTTTAAGGTAAGAACAAGAGACTAAACTTCCTAATTTGACCTCAGAGCAATAATAATGCTGTATAATAATAATAATAATCATCATAATATTAATAATATTAACAATAATAGTAGGCCTACACATTACCAATGGCACATTTGATTCAACTAGCCTCTGGCAAGCTAAAACTAAAACTAACCGCTCAAAGTCATTTTGAACATATTTTTAGACTTATCGTTATTACACGTGTTTATATTGTATGTTACATTAATGTTCAATAACAGACTTATAGCCTAAAGTCAGTCTTTCGTGGACAGGATGGTGATCTGTTAATGTTTAACTTAGTTCTTGATTGTTCTTTGTGGCTTCTCTGTATAAGGCGCCCATTCAATAATGTGGATAACTCATTCATGCACAATAGCCTGATATTTGCCTTTTAAAACTTTGCATGTGTGGCTCACAAGACCAGACATGGGTTAACATGCACATAAATTGTTAATAAAAATGTATTTCTACAAAATACTTTGAAAACAGTTATCTATACCACATGAAAACGGAATATAAAGTCAATGATTACTGTACTACTTCTACGTGAATGCATTGTTTTTACCAGAATCTTACAATCCTTTCAATTAATTTCAACGCAACTTTATTTATACAATCAGAGACAAATGTGACAGTAAGTTGAGTGTGCAAAAAGCATGGAACCTCTTCCTTGCTCAGGGTCATTGGGTTGCTCTAAGGTAATCTTGTGATCACTTATGTCCAATGCCAATATACATTTGAGTTCATTGCAGTGTTTATTTTCAATTAGGCCTACTTTATTTATGCTCAATTAACGAAGTGGCATTTCTGGGCTCTACACCCTTGAATGTAAGCCACAGGTCAGAAGCGAACAAGAAGTCTCACTGCACAGCTTTGTCAATCGCAGCAGTCCTAAAACAACGGGGTATCAGTTCATATTTTATCAATTAAATGTTCAGAATTATAAAAGTTCGTTTCAGCCACATTGCAATTCCGTATCCCCCTCCTCTTCCTTTTGAGTCATTTTAGGGTAAATTTAGCCAGAAATGTTATATTATGGAAAAGCACAGATGCTATGCAGAAGTTTGTACTTTTCCACATGCTGATGCGCCTTGTGTATAACGCCTGGGTGTGAGCCTTGATCACAAGTTGAATGCCATATCCTACCATAATAACTGCCTCATATAGTCTATTATAATTGAAAAAGTACATCTTCATATGAGTAATATTCAGATTCCAGGTAACAATTTAGAAAATGATAGTTTTCAAGTTTTTAAATTGCTACGTGACGGTAACGCTTACGCATTTTTGCCACAAGGAACCAGTCTCCTAGCAGAGTCTAACCCACAAAGCTGCGGGTTAACAGGAGGTTGATGCTGGTGAGCAAGAAAGCCTTATAACAAAGCAGCAGCTGAATATACACTGTTACAAATCAGTCACAACCAAATACCAATGACGTGGACAGTTACATTGCTCTCAACCTTTAACATATCGCTATGTAAAGAAATGAAAAACAAGTTATTTAGGACAGAAAGTGTCCAAATCTACTCACAATCAGACAACATGGGCTCTATCCACCAGGGAACGGACGGACAGGAGCGAGAATTTAGCAGAGAGGAATATTTGATTCGTGCTCTGCCGAGGATCATTGCAAATGAAAATACTGCCGATTTTCATATCTATTTCTGACCCGAGGGCATTCATTATTGAATACGTCACGTGAGTTATCATATTAAAATGTAGTACATTGGGGGTGACCTCTATTCGGGTATTAAATTAGCACAAATGTCTAATTTAACTATCTTGACATCGTGAGAGACTGCGTAAAACCTGTGCCAATCAAACAAAATGGCAATTTCTCAACTCCACGCCTACGCCAACTGCTGGCACAGAAAAGGCCTAGACTAAGTTGGCAAGATAATTCTGTGTAATTTAAAATTTTTCCATAATGCATTACATTGAATTGCACTTGTATCCACTTAAAGCTCAGATGGAGTTTACGAAGATGTAGCCATATTACGCATTCCTTTCCTGCTGTGCCCAATGCCATTTGATAAGAAAATACGCGGATTGTTATGCATATGCTATAACATTCCACTCAGGCCTACTTATATAATATATATATATATAACATAGCAATCGCTTCTGTCTATCAAGGATGGATTATGAATGCTTGTAAAGTCAGATACACAGACAAAATGCTGCTTATGGCGAACAATAATAATGGCCTTGAATAACTGTTTTTTCATTTCGTTAACATATCTACTCGAAACTCAATGTTAGAGTCCATAATTATAAGAATGGTTTTCATTTACTAGAATAATGTAGATCCTTTGGAGAGGTCAACGAGGTCCCTTTTATAGCTACAGTAAATGGAAAAGGTTTTTTTCTAATAGCTCTAAGCGTGGTCTATCTCAATCTTCCTTTTGCACTCATGATCTGACAGAGGCGTTTGTGGGACGAATAGCAGTAGAGACGACTTTGAGTGAATGAACAACACGTTTGCACACCTTCACAAAAATGTTGTTGCCGCATTGTCTCGTGGGCAAATATATATATATTAAAAGCTATGGAGGACTGGACATTGTGTGTCGTAAGGTCAGAGGTCAAGCGGAGTGCTGCTAGTCGATGATTGGTCAGATACTGATGTGTCCTCTCGTTGAACCCTCTGATTGTTTAGATGTAGCAGGTAGTGACCAACACACGCTGGTAATACTCGGGTTTGAGAAGAAAATGCACATTATCCTTAGAATAAAAAAGGAAAACAGGAGCAGCCAAATGTGTGGCCAAATACTTCGCTAGAATATAACAGGTCTCTATGGGGCTACATAAAGTTTATTATTATGGTAGTAAGTAATATCCTATTTCAATTTGCAACACTCTCATACTTTCGAAATACTAACCTATAGTAGTAGTTTACAGATTATTAACAAATATGCACACACGATTTAGTTTTGCATTGTGTTAACTGTGTATGCAATGTTGTAACAGAGAAACATGGCCCGTAAATCAACTTGTTTAGTTTAATAGCAGTTTTATAGCAATCTGGAAAGTCCACTGAGAAAGATGCATCTGGGTGAAAAATAAAATGTTATTGGAGTTTTATGCCCATTTTATGCACAACGATATTTCTGGATAATTGTGCGTCTTTGACTGAAACTACATTGACTGAATGTCTTAGAACTGTGAACTTGCAAGGAGTGGGCTTTTGTATATATTTACTGACATTTTAGGTGCTGCCCATTGGAATATCACTGGTCTGAGTTGTTTTGTCCAGAAAAACGAAAGTGGACAAACAAAGCAAAATTTAACACCCAGCACAGCTATCATAATTAGGTGAATTGTATTTCTTATAACGTTCATTACGCACGCACATTCGAAGCACTAGCTAGCTCATTCAAATGTTTCAATCCCTGTTTGGGAATAGTGTAACGTCATTCAACGTTAAAGAAACAAGCACTATGCGTATTGAGTTTGTGAGCCTTGTTAAATCATCCACAACCTTTGTGCGGCCTTTGACATAGGCCTACGCTATAGACAAGTTATGCTATTGTTACCATAGCATTCAAAAATGTGATCTAACTCAATGCATATTATTCTGAAATATCTAACAATATTATATGCAAACCAACATCAGCCATACAATTGAAGTACATATTTATTTCACGGGAAACGTTTCTTGCATGTGCCTAAACTACAATACATTATTACACCGTTCATTAATCAAACAACATATACAAATATTCACAGTTTAGATCACACCACAAAATAGGGACACACTATCACAGATGAAACGAGTCTACACTACTACACGAACAAACAAACGAGGTTGTCTTTTTTAGCCGACAAAATGGATTCAGTATTGTGCCTTCGCTATGATTTGTCTATGTACATTAGGGGTGAAAGTCACCTGGACATTACACGAGTTAATAACACATTCAACAGTAAACCAACTCATTCACACATCACGAGCTAAACCCTAACTACTACCCTGTCCCGTTCTAAATCTCGTGATAGGTCTCAGACCGGGCACTCGAGCTTTCCTAAAACATCGTCATTATTTCAAGTATATTAAAACTTTCCACGAGAATAAACAAAAACATTGCATAGAAGAAAAAGAAAAACGCGGCATCACATATCTCTCGTCTCATTCTCTTTCTTTTTATTCTATGCAATGATACATATAATCCAAGGTCCTGTGGTGCATTTGAATGTGCGTTAACCTTCTGTCTTAATAAACAAGTACATACATTTCAGTTGCCATCTTGGGCAGTACGTGGCGGATTTCGAGCTCAATAATGAGGAGAGAGTGAACAAACAGAAAGAGGAGGTTGAGAGGGGAAATGGTTTTGAAAGGACGCGACAGGCCCAAGGGCCAAGGGAATGGGGTAATACCATGGGGGCCATACTCGAGAATCGGGCCACAAAATTCAGTTTCTGTGTTCTGTTCTCAGTCTGTTGGTTTGGCGCGAGGGTTCCATCACTATAGGCTCGCGGTGCAAGGCGTGGGAACAAGCTGCTGGTGCGTGGCTGTTTTGATTTTCTGTTGTTGCTGCTGCTGCTGTGCTCCCAAGGACGAGGCTGAGCTTGCGGAGCGGATCTTTGTGTTCGGCAGCTTGTGATCTTTCTTCCACTTCATTCTTCTGTTCTGGAACCAGATCTTCACCTGACGTTCGGTCAGGCACATCGTGTGCGCGATCTCCACGCGCCTGCGTCGGGTCAGGTAGCGGTTGAAGTGGAATTCTTTCTCCAGCTCGAGAGCCTGCTGGCGGGTGTAGGCAGTGCGAGACCTCTTGGGCACTCCTCCATTGTAAGTAGCATTGACTGAAGAAAAGCAAGCACACACACATACAAGCAAGCAGTTGTTACTGCCACATGAAGCACTACAGTTCAAACACCACCTCCACTGGATACATTACAACTGTTGTTCTCCATAAAGGCTCGTTGGTAGTCTAATGGGGGTATAAAGCCTACGATGTTTTGTTCGGGGTTTCGCCTCAATTTCTATTGCATAGAAAGACCTTAATTTGGAGACTCCATGTGTACAAGCGCTCGCATCCAGGGACAAATCAAGCCTTAGAAAATGATTAACAAAATCGGCGGGGTTGTATATTACAGTTTGGCTGGGGTCCAGCCATGGAGGTATAGTTCTAGTTAAAAGACAACATAGACACATGGCCCCGGCAGACAAACACAGGCAATACAATTTATGAGGGTTCTTAATTACCGACCCCGCTGCTCGATGGTCGTAAATTGCCGTTGTAAGGGGTGCTACTAGTGCTGCCTCGATGGGCGTGCATACGTTCCAGTGGCGGCTTGCTCTGTGGTTCCGGTATTTAAACGTGGCGATAACTCACCAACATGGACCTTCTTCATCCAGGGGTAGACCACCGGCACTTCCTTTCCCTTCTGTGCGCTGGAATAAGACTCAGTGGCGAGGCTGCAGTCTTTGCTCACGTCCGCCACGGCACCGCTGTCTGGGACTGGGTTGAGGCGAGGGCCATGGTTCTGGGCAACGGGGTGAGCCTGTGCGTGATGCCTGTCGGTGAAATCGTCGAGACCGTTGTTAGGGACATTACCGTAGTCGTAGCTCGGTTCTGTGTAGTTTGACCTCGGATAGGACGCCTCGTCGTGATGGGGAAAGCCCGAATCTTTTGGCCGTTCGTAGTACTCAGTAGGGGCGGGGATGTATCCGTTCTGTTGATATTCGTCGCATGGAGGAAAGGAAGGTTCGATATAGTTCGAGTTTATCAAGTATGAACTCATGATCATTAATTTGTGAAGTGCAACAATACTAATTTTTATCGCTCTGTCGTTATTCTGATCTCCACAAAACCCTCCTACTCTCTGTCAAATGTACAAAGTTGTCTGGTCACGTGTAAACCGCCACCAATCACCGCGTCTCCTGTGGGCATCATGTAAACAGGAACCAATGGAAAGCCTGGCATTGGCACAACGAAAATGTCTCAGACTAGCCTACGTTGGTGATTTCCTTATTTAATCAAAATAGATAAAGAAAAAAGTATCAAGGCAGTTGTTTACCACATTGACTCAACTAGAGTAAGTAACCCCTTTATTTAGCAGTAACCCACAGTAGACCACGGCCTTGAGGAGATGATGAGGAGGAGGAGGATGATGATGATGTTGGGTATCTCATACTGTTGCCCAGGAAAAGGATGGGCTCTTTGGAAACAAGCAAACTGTACGTGTCTTATTTTCTGTCAAAGATGACATTGGAGCGCCTTTCCAATCCACTCCTTTCCAAGATGCGTTCCTTTCTAGTCAATTCTCAGTTGGTAATTCCGTTCGTAAAATGTAAATCTGTATTGTAACATTTTACTGATGGTGATGAACTAAATGAAATGGAAACGTGTTTAGATAGATACTGATATTGATCGTGAACTGGAGACTAGAGAGTGACAGATTATGTGCACGCACAATCGAGGAAGTCAAATATTTAACTTGATTTGTGCCACACACACACACACACAAAAAGCGAGGCAAAGATAAAACATTGCCTGGGCGCATTTACACGGCTCTGCGGTACACATTGTCACTTAAACCTATGATAACTCTGCATTTTAATTGTAACATCAAATAGTTTATATTTGGCTCATCATATACAAGATGGCATCTTAAAAGAAGGCCAAAAGAAGGCCAAATAACCGGTTGCGAATTTGCAATGATGTTAGTAGATGAGAAGTGAACACTTGTGTTGAAATGAAAAGCAACTCAATACAAAAGTAAGTGATCAACATGCATCCGCCTATCTACCGACGCACCGTCTACTGACAAAGCGCTTGTCAGTAAGCACAAAGATAGGCCTATACGACTCATTTTTAGAAGTAACTGCCTGCGATTGATTATAACTAACCTAGTTGACTTTACTAGGTTAGTTGTTGACTTTACTCAAATATCCAACATAAACACCCATCATTTGTGCAGCATTTTAAACTATTGAGGTGGATGTCAGTTAATAATTAGGCCTACAACATAAGACTAAGGGCATAGTAATAATAATAATCATCATAAATATAGTATACTATTAATAAGTACAATGCCAAACAACTGAAATAAACAACTAGACCTAAAAATAACAATATTCAAGCCATCACCTGAAAATGTATTCAACCTCACGAACATGTATCCTACAATTAACCAAACACACTTCTCGTTTCATTTCACTATGACAAAAGTGCAATTATATACAGTTTATAATAGCAGCATCCCTGACCGTATCTCTTCTGTGCCATCAGTGTCTTGTCAACTGCCATCTCCACGACCTGCTTGCCCTCCATCTCACTATTCCGAATCCGAGGTGAAAATATCGAGGAAGCCTCCTCAACTGCACGAACAACTCTAGGGAAAGTGTCCGCGACTGTCCACTTGAAGAAGGCCCGATGCGCGGTGGCAAGGGGAGGCCAAACTTCGGAAATATTGACAGCTTTATTTATTTATTTTTTCGCTCCCGCTTTCTATTCGCTCCCCTAAACAGCGATAACTTCTCTCTGACCCCAAAGTGACACCGTTTCCATTTTGTTTCTGATTAATCTTGCCCATTGACAGTCTTTGTTAAACAACAAGGCGTGCCCTTCTCCAAAGAGGCGACATTTTCATATTTGTTAGACGCAATGACCTGAAGTTCACCCCGGACTTGGACTTCGGTTTTCGGGTCTACTCGACTCTGGGGAGATAACGGTGCACTTAGTACGGGTCAGCACCCAACAGCGCCCCAAAAATAATAATAATTTGTAATATATATATATATAATATAATATATATATAAAATATATATATATTTTTTAAACAGTACAAAACCCATGTAAGTCCACCTTAAAAAGACTTACGTCGATTGTGGCACTCCTGTAGCGATGTTAGCCAACTGAAGGGACGCTTCAGTGTATCCTTGTCAAGGTTTGATTTAGAAGGATATACATATGTATATTTATTCAATTTGTATCATACTGTTAGGCTTATGTTATTGTTGCTCACCTAGGCTCCTGTTTTTCCCGTTCAAACAAGGTCCTGCTCCGAGCTTTGTATGGATAAGACGGAAACGAAAGCCATCTCTATGGGATTTGTATTTTTGTCAGATTTAGGCCTATGGCATTCTACGCATCTAAATAGCCAAAGTTGACAGGTGTTATATTACGATGTAATGTATTCTGCACCTGTAACTCATCGTGAATGACAAGGGGGGATATTTTATTCTGTAGATCTGGCCTCCAGAACGCATGTAGCCAAGACCACCTGAGAGCCTATCTATCAAGATAATATCCAAGGTAAGAATACTTGACTTGATATCTAAATCACATACACCCACCCACCACTTATGGTGCTGCCATATGGTGTATTATTATTATTATTTATCCTGCTACCAGTCACGTTCTCCTGATCCCTGCCTACATGTAAGCTACACATCTACCTCAGTATCCCTGCACATTGTAAATGTGGTACTAACACTGACCCTGTACATAGCTGACATTCTCAACAACAACAAAAATTCTGTCTCATATTTCTTATTTCTCTTCTTTTTAAAAATAAAAAAAATGATATTAAATATTGCATTGTTGGGAAGGGCTAGCAATTTAACCATTTCACTGTACTTGTGCATGTGACAAAGAAAACTTGAAACTTGAAATGTACAGTCAGTGTGTTATATATGTGTTATATAAATATG
The DNA here is from genome assembly GCF_018296145.1 of Oncorhynchus tshawytscha. Taxonomy (NCBI): domain Eukaryota; kingdom Metazoa; phylum Chordata; class Actinopteri; order Salmoniformes; family Salmonidae; genus Oncorhynchus; species Oncorhynchus tshawytscha. The sequence continues at coordinate 18,049,351 of NC_056441.1, read as the reverse complement.
GGCAGGGTTGGCTATTATCCACTCATTAGCCATACAGTAGCCCAACCTTGAATGAGAGACCAGCTAAGTCGGTAATGCTTTACAGCTATTTGCAGTTGATTGCGTTTAATACACTGCTTTTATTACTTACTATAGTCATTTTTTATTTAACATCTTGAGATGGGAAAACGTGTTTATTCTGAAGTTGAACATGTTTTTTATGACCTAATGTTAAACTTAGGTAAAATCACAAGTTTTCTTTTGACACTTCTCAAACGTGAAGATCTAATAAACTTTTCAGCGACATACATATGCTATTTTAAACAAACACATTCAGTGTTTTACGATTTTAGATGGAAAATGTGAAATATGATAAATTGACTTTCACAATATCAAAAAAGAAGCATTAATAAATATGGGACTGGTACCAATCTTATTTGTGCAATGTGGCTCAGGCTACGGCAACGTTTCTGTAACAATTATTCTAAATAAAACTCGTCCAAGGCATCTAAGTTAATTAGCAAAAGAGCAAAAAGTCTAGTTATATGTTTGAAAAATGTCGCCTACTATTCTATTCATTTGCTAAAGTAACGTGTGAGAAAGAAGTGTTTTGCCACGCCTTCTGTCCTTCCCACATATAACGAATATAATATATATATCAAACTGACACAGTGCTGTAAATGTAGACAGTAAGAAAAGTGCTCTGATGATAGTGACTGATCACACATGGTTGCTACAAGGCCCCTTGTCTGTTAGGAGGACCAGGCTGCAGAGGAAAATATTCACTAGGTGGTAAAGGTAAGGGTGCAAATTATTGTTGCAAATATAAGGATTTTGATCATGCAACATGTGAGTTTTGTATAACGATATATTGATATGTTTGCTCAAACAGGAAGGCCACCAACAGCGCTCCTTGCACATTCAACATTCAACACACCTTTAGAGGAAGAAATAGTATATTACTTTGAACATGTTGTTTATGTTGTCGTCTTAAAAATAGGACATAAATCAAAGCAAAAGCAACTGCATCAAGCTAGTGTTTTATGGAGATTTTAGTGATACACAAACGTTTAGAACAACAAGGTCTTAGTTAGGTCTGTGTTATCATATTATTTTGCCCAATCCGTATCTTCTAAATTTATACGACAGAACGTATACTCAATTTTCTTCAATAAAGAGTTGTTAGAATTGTGCCATAACCCAATTCGTTATTATCCTATAAGAAAAATATAACTTGCGGGAGCTATTTCCTTTTTTATTTATGATAAAGACACACCTCCAATTACCATATTATTCCTTTAGCTCTTGACTCTTTTTAAATAAATGAAGATTGAATAACAAATAGTTAGGCTATTTTATAATAGGCCACTTGTTTGTTTAACAAAACGAAATATGAATGAACAGTTTGGGAATAAATTGTTACTGACATGGCTATGGCAGATCTCACAATTTCGAGTGCACAGTTTCATTAGACGTTTTAGGAAAATAGCCTACATTAGCCTACATTTTGCCATGTCTTGAAAACCAATTGTATCTATTACAATATAGGCTAGATGCATATTTTCAGAAAAATTATCCCCATGAAAGCGCATTGGGTTAGCAATTTTCATGTAGAATTAGATGGGGATGGGGCTCATATTCTCACAGTTTTACGGGAAAGGAAAACGCTTGTGTTCGATCTCTTTATGCAGCTCCATCCCTTTAGAAGCTTTATAGCCTAAAGCCTAACGCATTTTCAAAACCTAATACAATTATAACGGTGTTTTTGTTCTTATTCAGAAAAGTTTATAACACTTCACGGTTTTCATTTATTATTATTATTATTATTTTTTTTTTTACATATTTCTTCTTTGTAACCAAAATCAACTTGTGGGTGACTTTTTGTAAGGCAAAAAACAAGACGTGTTGCTTAGCAGAGCGAGAGAAAGGCTAAATGTTTTTTAAGGAGTCCGGAGGCTCCATTTGGGGGGCTGTGGCCATAGCCTACCCATCACCCTGTGACCGGGGTAAGAATATCAATCCTCAAAATGCTAATTTTGCCCTGGTCCCTAAACATAACCAATGCAATTTATTCAAAGGAAATTCACCAATCCACACCCTTAATAAAATGCTGGCCACTCAATCTTGGGTCTGGGGACGGGCGGGGGTCCACTCCCCTCGGTCCCTAACTCGGGGTCACCCCGCTTTCAGGGTTCACCTGGAGTGCACCGTCAAACATATGTAATTCAAAGCTATTCTATCTTTTGTGTGGAGAGTCAAGATCGCTATTATAACGCTGGCATCAGGCCCCGGCTGAACAGATGAAGGAGACTTGTTCAGCGGGTAAACTTTTGACCCCAATTTTTCCTCCTCTTCCCCGCTATCTCGAGTTCATCAGTCCCACCCCTGCGAGGCTGTGCTGCCCAGGCGAGGTTTCTGGCTGCTCAGGACGAAAAATGTATTTGCTCTATATTCATTTCTGTTATCATTACTGTAATTATTCTCATGAATATTATAATTAATGATATCCTATAGTAACAATAAAGGCAGGCCTATAACAGAATAACTGTAGTTATATCTCTGTACTGTCTCACTGTGGGTTTTGGTTACAACACACCGCTCTGCATACCTCTAATACAGTATGTACATTATATTTAAGTAATAGGCCCGAGGGGTTGGGGTATATGGTCAATATGACACTGCTAAGGGCTGTTCTTACTCACGAAGCAACACGGAGTGCCTGGATACAGCCCTTAGCCGTGGTATATTGGCCATATATCACAAACCCCTGAGGTGCCTTATTGCTATTATAAACTAGTTACCAACGTAATTAGAGCAGTAAAAATAAATGTTTTGTCATACCAGTGGTATATGGTCTGATATACCACGGCTGTCAGCCAATCAGCATTCAGTGCTCGAACCACCCAGTTTATAATGACATTTTTGTCATTTAGCAGGCCCTCTTATCCAGAACAACTTACGTTATTCATTCGTTTGTATCAAGCAAACCACTCAGGGATGCATGTGTGTCCTTCATACTTTTGTGTGCCTCACATCTACCTACTATGCCATACTGCTCAAATGTACCACAGGCTATCCAACAAAAAAACGAATGTAATATGCAAATGTTATTTTGCCACTGCAATGTGTATGTATTAAGGCAAGCAAACCGGTCAAGTATATGTGTGTCCTATCCTACTATCGTATGTGTGTGTGTGTGTGTGTGTGTGTGTGTGTGTGTGTGTGTGTGTGTGTGTGTGTGTGTGTGTGTGTGTGTGTGTGTGTGTGTGTGTGTGTGTACGTGCGCGTGCGTTCTCCTCCTATCAGAAGCTGGCTGCGGATGACACTGAACTTGGCCTAAAGCGAGCTCTGCTGGTGGCTCCGGGAGGATGCAGATTTATCTTTCTGCTATGGCTGACCTCGCGGTGAACCGCGCGCTGGGGACGGTTCTTTTTTTCTGCCTGGCATTGTCTGCCTTGCTGTGCAACGCATAAGGGACCCCAATTTGGACATTTTAATTGTGTAACAATGGTGTAAATTTCTCCCCAGACGTCACAATGATAATGGCATAGAATAATGGTTTTACTTATATTTTCTACACCACAAACTGTAATGGAAATAAAGTTACATTTCGTTGCATTGGCTATCTGTTTACACGACTTAGTGATATATGTCAACTATTAGGTTACTGGGCGGAGAAGGGGAGGATGGGGAATATGGTTGGGGTCAAACCACGTCAAATCACCAGATGAGTCAGTTTGAATTCCATCGATGTATTGATATAAAGTCCTATGAAGATAATTTTTTCAGATGTATTTATTCATTGAATTTCAATCAAATACTTTTGAGATTACATTGCTTGAAATCGAATTCACCGATGAAAAAAAAGGTTATGAATAGACTGTAAGAACTAATTTAGACTTTAGACTTTATGATAACCATTTCTGATACTTCAAATATAATGTTTTCTACTTACAGTAGGCCAACATGTACTTCTTAATTAGACATGGGCAATGCACCCATTATCCAAATGCTTTAATCATCACGACATGATAAAGGCCTAATTTAAATGTGTCAACATATAAGAGCAACACACAACGATGGAAATTGAGTCAGAAATCCATAACTGTCAAATAGTAAAACACTGTTATACACATCAAATAGGCCTGACACAGCTACGTACTAGAAACACAGTTTAACTAAACCTAGACTGTTGCCACAGAGTCTACATTACAGTCTACATTACAGCCAAAACAACAACGTAATTAGGCTATATACTAAGCTAAGCAAGAAACTGATGCAGAGCAGTTTTCCCAGCAAACGAAAAAAACGCAATCTAAAGGAAACTATTGTGATTGTGAAAATGCGTCACAATACAAAAGTTACACACACTTTTGTGACGAATTTACAAATTGGCTACTTTGATAAATCTATCCTTTCCTGGAGATATTGGTATCTGAGTGACCACCTCCGCACGGACGTAGGCGCCCAGTCACCATGCAGCGAGAGTGACACTCTCCAAGAGGTCAACTGAACTTTATAACCCCAAAACACAAAATGACGTGGCTGACACAAAACGGAATTCCTTTTTAAATGTGGCCCTGCTGCTTTTTGTCATGTGTTGTGTTAACTCTACAGTGTGTTTATGGAACATATGAGGAAACCTGACCAAAGCGTCAACTGCAGCTCCAAAGTTTTTAAGTTGGGCTTTAACTTCCCACTCACCCACCAAAAAAACATTATACCGAAAGTGTTGTATGATAGTCAAGTACTGTATACAAACATATTTCAGTTAAGCAATGACAATGCAAACACCATAAAACAGCTCAAATTGCTTTTTGGCTTGTCCAGCACATGAATAGCTCTGAAGAGGCCAAATACCCCCCCTTGTGTTATACAGGAAGTGAAAAAACAACGTACTAAAAAGTGAAGTTTGTGGGGGTGGAAGTGGACAGAAGCATAATTATCCCACACGCAGTAATGGATTATGAGTTTCACCACAGATGGAGGGAAACAAGTTCCACTGGGAAGGAAGCAATTAAATATCCATGAGCCGGACCCAACCCTGGCCAACATCTGCCGAGAAAGACCAGTATTCAGCTCATAACCAACTGACAAATTAGCGTAATAGGCTAATAAGGACAAATAGAGCGTCCGAATACAATCATAATGCTGTTTCGAACAGGGTGGCTGTTCGGAGCCAAGGGAATGGAAGGCTACAGGCTACCCAAGGGCAATAGAGGCAGAAACTTACCTCGAGACAGGAGCTCTCTCCTCATGTGAGTCTGGTGCGCAGGGTCCATCGCGAGGCGTTCTGGTGAACGAGGAGCAGCTGTAACCGGCAAGGAACACTTTTTACAGCCTGCAAGGAGAGAGTCAGACGAAGCCTCGCGTCAGTGCGATTATATGTTATGTGCAATATACTGTCAACTCCCCAAAACCATAAAACTTACTTTAATGGCCACCACGTGACCGTTTATGGCCAGTGAGCCTATCTGGCCGCGCTCTAGATGATTTTTACGATCTAATTCATAGACAAAACCCCCATTCATTTGGCACCCAAATGTCAGGCCGGAACCGGCATAATAAAGTTTACGGCTCAAAAAGTCGAACGGATTTCATGAGAGTAGTGAGCTCGAGCACAGGGGACGCAGAGCCCCTAGAGCAGGTCACTGGCTAGGACCCGCTTTTGACCCACGTGCAGAGGTGAGTAAAGAAAGCGGATATAGATTTGTCTACCTGTTGATTTTCTCGACCTTGAAACTAGCTGGGAAAGTGTAGCTTTTTAAGTTTCAAATGCAATCAATGGGGTGAAAGGGTTACACTGGGGGGGGGGCGAACATTTCAGGACTGCATTTCAGTTAGGCATAGTCTTGACCTACAAAAACAAGTTACAGCAGGCCTATGAAGTTTGCATTCAACAACTAAAATATTGGACAATTCTGAGACATACAAACATGCGTTTTACCACCTAGGCACATGAAGAAATCATCGAAATAACAAATCATTTACAGTCTGTTGTTTCCGTAGAAAGTTTATTATAATCAGCGTCACCATAACAATATTATTTTAATTTTCCAGTCATTCTTTAAAAACATTTACAAAAAGCTTATATCACGATGGCGCTTACGCGATGGGATCCACTATGTAACCCTTCCCATCCAAACTAACGAGGAAAAAACGTACACACAAAAGACAGAAACACATTCTAAGAAGATGCGCCAGATGAAACAACTTTACAGCAGCTCGTGCAAAAGAAGGATACATAGGCACAGCTACACACACTGGGTCAGAACTGCGGTTCCATCACGTGTTCACAACGCACAACAATCACATAGGGCTTATTAAGTGTGTCTACAATAAGGAACAAGTTATCTGAGTTTGGTACAATACATTCAACAAATAAATACATAGGCCTACTTACATACATACATATAAAACAAAGGCTATACACAAAAGCAACTACATATCTTATCAAGTCATTATTTATTTGAGTTTCTATACTGTTTTATGAGTGCAATAGGCTACACAACTTTTATTGGATAGTTAATAGACTTATTTGTGGTAAGTTTTTTCAATTTTGAACAAGAAATAAGTTAAACAAACATGTATTTCCCATTGGTTTTTCCTTTAAGACAAACATTTACAGAACGCAAGTTATTTTTTTTACTCACACAAGCATTATCATGGTCAAAATAAAATAAATAAAGAGGAAATTATTTTTAAAGGCTGGAGCTTGCATGGACACGTGGATGTTCACTGTCCTAAGAAGCCCTCGGAAAGTCTCTTGGGCTTTTGACATGATGGGAGGTTTTCCCAAGATTTGTATTATTTTATTAGTGCTCATCGGGGAACCGAATATCAGGGATGGTGGTAACCTATACCCCCTGCCGCTGCCATGCTCATGCTTTTTAGTTTGTTGTCCTTTTTCCACTTCATCCTCCGGTTCTGGAACCAGATTTTGATCTGGCGTTCTGATAGGCAGAGCGCGTGCGCTATCTCGATCCTCCGTCTGCGGGTCAGATAACGGTTGAAGTGAAACTCTTTCTCGAGCTCCAGTGTCTGGTAACGCGTGTAGGCTGTCCTCGCCCTCTTTCCCTCTGGTCCGGTCAGACTGTCTGGTGGTAACACACACAGGATGCAACCATGAGCCCACAATCAAAATAGCAAACTACACAACTATGTTTACTAACGCTTTAAGCAGGAAATACATTTTACTGATCACTCTTCCATGGAGCCTAATCCACATAAACACACCTTTATACACTATTCACACACATTTCACATACACCTTAAAACGCAGTGGAAGTGCCAATCAATTTCACAAAGTGTGTCTTGTAAAAATGCCATACAAATATAGAATAATCCGAAAGAATGGCAAAAGAATCCTATATCATCCTATATTTAAATCAAATGTTCACCTCCTGCATTTTGGTAAGAAGAAAATGTCCTGTGTTTTCATGCCACGTTGAATTATTTCCCCAACGCCTGAGGTACAATATGCAGTTAAACAGGTGGCGTAAATCTCGCCAATACACACGCCCCTTAAAACAACCATTAATAAAATATCGAATAGATGTGATTTTTCTCTCATATAATGATTTGGGAAAATACTTTTGAGCTCCGAAAATGGCAACAAGCACATCTTAAAATGGCTATAGGGCACACCATCCCCACACACACCACAAACCCACACAGAGACAAGACGAGCTGTATCAAGTACAAAACACAAACACAAGCGTCGACCTAAACAAAATACAAAGCTGTTTTACCATGATTTATGTGCAGTTTCCTCATCCAGGGGTAAATATGGGGCTGGGCACCGTCGGTGACATTTTGGGAAGTTGTCTGCGCCCTTCCCGCGGGCTTCTCTTCCTGGAGGGGGGACGCTTTGGACACACACACCCGGTTCAACAGCGTGCCTCCATTCGAACTCGGGGTCGTGCAGGGGCTCGTTATGGAGTTCTTTATGTCTCGGTGTTGAGGTTGAGACTCGCTGACCGGAGACGAGCAGCTCGCGACAGAGGAGGAGCACGGGAGCGGGTCAGGTGGAGGCGAGAGGGACGTCGTCTCGGTGGCGCTCGCGGGCTGGGTGTACCTGGGCGTCTCGACCGAGGACGTTGTTGTCGCCACCGACTGGTTCGGGGAGTAGCCCTGTGCCCGCACGCTGGCCATAAAGTGCCCGTTACCGCGACTGACAGTGAGGTCCATCCCGTTGTAGCCATAACCGTACCTGCTGGAATGCATGGTCGTGGGGTCCCTGTATTGCTCGTTTGCAGAGCTGTGGTCTCCATAATTATGTAACTGGAAATCCGCGCCATTGGGATAGCGACCGCAGAATGAGTTTACAAAATAGGAGCTCATTGGTTGATAATTCCAATATTGTTGTTTAGCAGGTATTTGTTACTTTTTGTGGAGAAAGTAATAACGTGTGTACTTGATTTGTGGCTCTTGATGGTTTTGCGCGTTCTATAGCACCCTTGCACAATTTATGATGAATTATGGAAATGAGTAGAACATGTACTTGATTCTCTCTTACGTAGGCACCCAAATATGGGGTACGGCTGAGAATCACGTGCTTTTGTTGACCAGTCGTAAATCCTGCTTGATGACCTCCAGAGGTAAACTCGTGCACAAATAGGAAATCTTGGTGGGATGTTAGGGAGGCGCGCCTGGGTATGCGCCTAGGCAGGGCGCTCGCGGGACCCGGGTTGCGTCTCTTGGATTGTCGTCGCGCGCCATCTTCTGGTCGCAGTCTGGCACTGCCTGCGACAGTGTTTGAGGCGTGGGCTCCGAACGGGGTCGTTCAGAGGTTAACGACCATTGCGGCAAAAGCATGGTCTCCCCAAACAATACAACAAGAAACGCAGTGTATACTGAATATGCAACCTCTCCACTGATAGAGAGTATAGAGAGAAATCTGTATTCAATGTTATCCTCATTAACCTTCGCGTTGGGAATAAAACACGTACAGTACAAGAAAAAACAAGTACAAGAAAAATATATATGTCTAGAACCTTAAATTTAGTTAAATATTTCGTTAAACCATGTTGGAATATCCTATATGAATAAACTCTTTGGACATTTGAATAAATTGCAAATGTGTTTATCACTAATAATCATTTTACAGGTGAAGCTTAGTTTACTGATATGCATAGAGCCGTCACAACCTGCAGTTATAATCCAACCTAATAGAAAGGCAGTCATTCCTAAATGTTAGATACCAAAAAATTTGGCATTTGAAACAACGTAAGTTTCGTTAGAGTTCTTTTAGAGTTCTTTTAGATGACGACAGAAAGTAGGCTACAATACAGTAGTCTCAATAGACAACACTTCACCCCTCAAGTGAAATTCCATAAATACTTTTAGAAGTCTGAATGAAAATAACCCAGGTTTTGATCAACAAATTATGACTGAATTATGCTAATTAGATAATTAGGCACAAAAAAATCTGCATAAAATCTTGCAGCTGTGTGTAATGAATAGCCTCATCTCTAGAAAACATGAATTGCATAACAATAATATACATTTTGCTTTAGTTTTTTTGCAAATATGGATAACTAAAGTCCATTTTCAGAACAGCAAAAGGAGGAGCAGAAAAATTATAGGTATGTTTGAAAATAATCTAAACACATATTGTAATGTAAGCACATGTCATAATTTAAACACATGTTGTAATCTAAACACATGTTGTAATCTAAACACATGTTGTAATCTAAACACATGTTGTAATCTAAACACATGTTGTAATCTAAACACATGTTGTAATCTAAACACATGTTTTAATCTAAACACATGTTGTAATCTAAACACATGTTGTAATCTAAACACATGTTTTAATTTAAACACATGTTGTAATCTAAACACATGTTGTAATCTAAACACATGTTGTAATCTAAACACATGTTGTAATCTAAACACATGTTTTAATCTAAACACATGTTGTAATCTAAACACATGTTGTAATCTAAACACATGTTGTAATCTAAACACATGTTGTAATCCAAACACATGTTGTAATCTAAACACATGTTGTAATCTAAACACATGTTGTAATCTAAACACATGTTGTAATCTAAACACATGTTGTAATCTAAACACATGTTGTAATCTAAACACATGTTGTAATCTAAACACATGTTTTAATCTAAACACATGTTGTAATCCAAACACATGTTGTAATCTAAACACATGTTTTAATCTAAACACATGTTGTAATCTAAACACATGTTGTAATCTAAACACATGTTGTAATCTAAACACATGTTTTAATCTAAACACATGTTGTAATCTAAACACATGTTGTAATCTAAACACATGTTGTAATCTAAACACATGTTGTAATCTAAACACATGTTGTAATCTAAACACATGTTGTAATCTAAACACATATTGTAATTTAAACACAGGTTAGAAGATACATTTTCAAAGAATGTCTGACGATAGGCGAAATAAACTTGATCTTTTTGTGTAGGAATGTTCGTTCATTTTACATGGATAAATAACAAAGGGAAAATGAAATTATTTCCCTTGGCCTTGCTCGGCATCTTCCCCACACCCATTTCCTTCCATCAATAATGTCCTCGGAGTGAGGAAGCGAAAGAAGTAGGCTAAGTGATAAGTGTTGTCAAGTTTTCAAAATACAAAGATAAGGCACTACGTAATGACAATCTAAAATTAGGTTCGAAATATGATATGAAGAAAGACATGTATCGGTAACAGCAGAAGTAATAATAATGTAGGCCCAATCAATACAAGCAATAATAATAACAAACATATGACGACATTCATTTAGCACTATTTGATTATAGCTGCTGTTCATCGGTGTTGAGTTGCTGGTTTGTTGGTGTAACCTAGAGATAAACTGTATATAGGCCTAAACTAAAATCGGAGAAGTGGTGATGATTATAATAATAGTTGATGAGAATGTGACTCTATAGCTGGAGCAGGGTTATATTAGTGTACAGGCAGGACAGGCAGAGTGATAACTTTTTAAATAATGTAGCCTTACAAAAGAGACGTGGCTATTAAGCGGGAAATGGTGCAGTTAATCTGGAACGTCTATTTAGGCTACTAGAAACTGGGGCACGCAGGTTTACAGTAGTCTCGTTTTGGCAACGAAGGCCCTAGTTATCCAAAATCCATTGGACCTCTGGGTCCTATAGTCCCCAAAAGACGATGGCCCGTATTTAGGCTATATGACGCCCCACACAGTCAGTTTAGAGCGTCGGCACTAACTGCGTGATGGATAAGTACGCTGTACGAAGGATGCAGACTCACAGCGGTAATAGGGCCCCTTCAGGCAGTGCAGTAGCCGAGGAACAAGCTGCACTCAGGACCAGATGTGTACAGCGGTGTCTAAAGGAGCCCTGTATGCGAGCCCAGGTCTTACATTTCAGTGATAGTTTGAGAGCGCATACAAGCATGCTCCGGATGTTGGAAGGAGCAAGGATAGGTTCTGTACTTTATAATGTCCAGTAGTGTTTGTGATTGTGGCTTTAAAGAGGTTGTTAGGGAGTCTAAGAGCTAACATCTGATTCATCAATGGCCAATAGAAACAAAGTTCCCAAGAAATTATCCCACCCAGTGAAAGGGGGCAAATCAGGAAGTGCGAGAGTAAAAAAAAACGACCGGACTAGTTGCATTCTACTCAAGTGTCAGCATCTGCTAGAAACGTCAGGATGTAAAAAAAAAAAAAAAAAAAAAAGAGAGAAAAGAATCAGGATTAGAGACTCTGTGTGCGTGCTTGTGGCGCACAGAGCAGGGAGGGGCGCGTGCTCTCCAGGTGGTAAAATGCTAACAGTTTGAAATGCAGCTTCAAACCTTGATGAGTGAGTAAAATGTCACGATGCTTCAGTTTTATTTGCTCATAAATTTCATTAGCTACATAGGATGTATTACGTGCGTAACAGACAAAACTGTTCAAGCAGCATTTCAGATACCTTACATTTTGTATAGTGTAGGGGAGTAGCAGCACGGCTATATTCTAATGTTTGGAGCTCGGAGCCTAAGGGTTTCACTGTACCCTGCAATCACACCTGCAACACTGTACATGTGACTGTTAAACACTCTGAATCTGAATATATGAAATGTTTTCTCGACTAGTTTCATTACCACTGTAAATATCGAGGAGGATATTGAATTGGAGCCACTAAGGCAAACGGAACTCTAAAAACACATTTAAGAGGTGAACCATAACGGATTAAATTCTAAAACGCAACTCGTCGAAGAAAACTATGCAAACTGACACGCACGCATACAGTAATAAAATGGATCACAACAATAGGCTATTGTCTGGTACTTTTTCCATGGTATTGATGCCTATTGTGACATTTCGGTCTCTCGGTGTCTAATTTGTGTCATATTTTGATGTAAAAATCTTGCCATATCAATTGTGACGTTTCGGTCTCACAGGTTCTATTCTATGACATCATTTGGAGGTGACAATCTATTGTTATATGAATGGTGTCTATTGTGAAGTTCTGGCTCTCTGTGATGTCCCGTGATCTTATGTAAAGAACACTTGACCATCTGTTGTCACAATCAGAACTCCATTTTAAGGGGGGGTGTATTTTCTTTCTGCCTGTGCTCATAATGATTGCATTTATTTCCTTCGGTGTTATCTCGTCATCAGGTCTTGATGTTTGACCATTCTGCAGGTTATTTGCATAACCCCACACCTTGCCATTTTCTATATCTAGTCTCAATTTACACAGACAAAATATATGTAGTATTAGCTCACCTATCATATAGTTTAATAAAAAAACGTTGAGCACTACTGCTATTCAGAACAATACATTCCAGCTATATTGGGCCTTATGCAGTGCCAATGTAGAGGATTTAAAACTCTTATGAAAATGAATTGCATATTACCAGCAAAATAGCAATAATAGCATATTTTTTGTAGCCATATCGTTTCTAAATATTATAAGCGTGAACATCATCGAGATTAATGGGTCATTGATAAAAGGTCCTTTCGATGATGTGGTTCTGATGTTACATCACGGAGGAGAGGAAAACTGGAGCAAGAATACTCTAGATTAAGCTAATCTATAATTTCCTCAAATCAAAACAACTGCAACATCTGCCGAAACCATGCTATCATGATACAAACAGCAATGTACAACCCTGTTTTATGGTTTAACGAATAGCACGAATAAAAAGACAAAGGGAAGTTCTGTGTTGGCACAATTAACACATAGAATGTAAATGAGAGAAAATGGACAGAACGCTGTGACCAAAACACCACCACACTTCTCCCACAAGAGGGCGACAAAGAGTAGGCCTATTGGCCACAGTTCCAATTCGGAGCTGGTGAAAGACCATCCCATTTGAATAGCAACAAATAAACACAAATAGCATGCATCGCCAATAAATTATTAAAATCCTGATAATGAAAAAGCATTTGCCTACATTAGTACTGAATAACATATTTAGATAGGTCAAGCCCAGAGACCACAATCAACGAACCATAGCATTGATATTAATCATGCAAATAATTATCATATTGTTATTATCAAATTACATTTTCGGACATAACCCGTTTAACCCTACAACACAACATTCCAACCACTCTTCTGAAAGCCATCGCTATTTAAAACTAAACAAGCATAGAAAGTTGTTTTTACTTGAATGCTCACTCTATTATGATTTTGCATGATTACAAAATCATATCCAATCATGATAAGCAAGTAGTATTCTTACCGTATGTGAGGTGTTCGGGTCTCATGGTGTGTGGTGATGTCACAGGGAGAGGACGGACAAGTGCCGCTGGCGCAAAGCGACTAGATCCCCTGTTCTGACAGCTGGATCCTGGACGAATCCAAACGCTCACGGGATCAGGCAACGACGCACTCAACCCGTCCAATGTGCAAAACCGTCACGAGGACCCCGGTAATGAATCCAAACCGTCCGGTTCCATGAGAAGGGAACTGCCCCTTGCACTGCGTGTTAAATAAACAACAACTAAAAAGCAAAACAGCGTTACCCACGACGAAAAGAAATGGAAGAGCGACAGCTTTTACATTACAGAAAGGGTTGGATGGCAGACACAGGCTTTTAAATGAGTGCGGTTCTATTCTGGAAAAGGAAATGATGTATAAAAAGTTCATGTTCACTGCTCCATGCCATGTGACCAGCAGAAACCAATGGGGAGCCGAGGAGCCTCGTAAAGTTGCATTGCAATGTTGTAAATTTTCATAAACAACAACGGATTTATGACCCAGTGAGAGAGCGACAGGAGGAGAGAGGGGAAGAAACAGAGAGGGAGAGGACGGGGCAGGTCAGCACTTGGGCGCCATTTTACCGAAAGGAGGGGGAATGCAGTAATTTCCCCTTCACAATAGGCTACACACACACACACAGCCTGTACAGTCTGTGTCCTCATAGTTAACATACTTTAGTCTCTTTATTAAGCAAATGTTGCATTGGTTTAATCTTTTTTTTCTTCACTTTTCGTGCTAAATAGACTATGTTAAAATAGGCCACCGTGTTCTTATGTAATAGCGTATTTGTAGGCTCAGTATTTCTTGTCATATAAAAACAAATGGTTTAAATGGTAAAATGTTAGAATAACTAAATGAACGTGAAAAGGTCACTCATGCCTAATGTAGGGTAGGGTTAAAATGTTAGAATAACTAAATGAACGTGAAAAGGTCACTCATGCCTAATGTAGGGTAGGTATTACCATCGATTTTAGCATGTAAGTTGAATTTCATAACGTTTTGGCTAAAGATTTAATCAATGTATGGTTGGCTTACAGGAAATTCGTTACGAAGCTATTTTTCAAACCGAATGGTCTTGTTTTTATTCGATTACTATTGCATCTTACATAATGTCACAATATGAATACCGCAGAGGGAAAGCGGTGAGTGTCGAATGCAGTCTATTTACACCAGTCACATTGCAAAACAAATGCTAATTTCTGAACATTGGACCGCTTCTCTTCTATAGCCTAGATTCAAATAAAACAAACACACACATTCCCTAACTTACAGACTTACACGTGCAAGCAGACACACTCACGTCCATAACAATGCTATTGACCCTAGGCTATAGCTAGTTAGAATAATTGAAAGCAAAAAAGGAGATGAAAATACAATAGCAACACGACGTTACAATACAGTGTTTATAAGTCCTTCTTAGGCAGTGTTGAAATTCAGTGAGACAGTAATAGGCTATAGGTTTAGTCTCTGACGTAAAATCTGAGGTAGGGTATACAAATTGGACAATTCATTTTTTTGATAGCTGTTTGGAAATCATGCAAATATCTATTCAAATCTCTACAAATCTCGACCCCAAAAGACAAGCTCTCACCACATTAGACATGATAACAGACAGCAGCGCAATACAACGTTAATAAGCTGCAGTTAAACGTTAAAGCCATATTCACCAGATGATTCAACATTTGCATTTATTTCGCTTTGAAATAGAGACAAGAAGAGTGCGAAAAAGGTTCCTCGAAGTCAATTGAAACTGGAGGTAAATTCTTTGCATGAATGCAACTGTCGCCTTAGGTAGTTCTCTGTTCAGGAATGTTATTTCACTAGTAAAATATCTAATAGTTCCCAACGATTCACATTAAATATTGTATAACATTTATAGTAGACGTGTTCTACATTCAAAGATCAAATTGAGTTTTCATAGTAATAGCGTGGAGTAAATAGGTAGTATCCGTTCCCTTTCATCTTCCTTGAGCTATATTCATTTTTATAGCTATAGCCAGTGTTTTCACTAGCTTGTATATATTAAATTCGTGCGTCTCAATTTCAGCCCTGCAAGTCGTTTCCTCAATCAGGCTTCTAAGCTCTGATCGAACAGAGTGTATCGATTCTGTGAAAGTCGGCATCTAGAACATTTCCTTAGTGACCAATATGAACATTTCCTTAGTGACCAATATGAACATTTCCTTAGTGACCAATATGAACATTTCCTTAGTGACCAATATGAACATTTATGGAGTGTTTCTAATCGCCTCCTTGTCTCCATCTCCTCTTGCAGGGGTTTCTGACGCCACACGGGTGGACTGGGAATCTCCGTCCTCGGCGTCCTCGGCCTTGGACTGTCCGTCGGTTACCGGATCACTGTCATCATCCTCGTTTACGTCCTCGCTGGTGGCACCTGGGGTCGAGCTTGAGGACTCGTCCTTGTGATCTTTCTTCCATTTCATCCTCCGGTTCTGGAACCAGATTTTGATTTGGCGCTCGGTCAGACAGAGCACTTGTGCTATCTCCACGCGCCTACGACGGGTCAGGTACCGGTTGAAGTGGAATTCTTTCTCCATCTCCAGTGTCTGGTACCGGGAGTAGGTCTGACGTCCACGCTTTCGGTTTGGATCTACAAGAGAAAAGGGTTTCAATCTGCTAGGTCCAAGAATAAAAATACTACAATACTAAAACCATGTTCTACACAAGCATGACACATGTAACAACTCTGATAATATCATGATATTGATAATGACACATGTAACAACCCTGATAATATCATGATATTGATAATGACACATGTAACAACTCTGATAATATCATGATATTGATAATGACACATGTAACAACTCTGATAATATCATGATATTGATAATGACACATGTAACAATTCTGATAATATCATGATATTGATGCTGACACATGTAACAACTCTGATAATATCATGATATTGATAATGACATATGTAACAACTCTGATAATATCATGATATTGATAATGACATATGTGACAATTCTGTGATTTTGCATTCTTGTATTATTTCTATAGAAGTTAATCAATTAATAAATAAAAACATTTTGTGCCTGTGACACAGTTTGTGCCTGTGACATTGTTACTAAGATGTCTTTCTCAAAATGTTTTAGGACAGTCAATGATGTTTTGCCTCATGTAGCCTATATACACTTCAATAAACTTTATTTTTTTAAAGACTTCCTTCCATTAAAAATATTCCAGCTGGGATTCTAGCCTGTAGCCTATAGCTAATGCACTGCATGCCTCTCCAATTAGAAGCCTGTGCTTGTCCACCACTTCTAGGTCATACCCACATAGCCCTTAAGCAATTACTACTGCTAGTTTCATTGGTAGGGTATATCTTTATTAAACACTGGCTTTGCCTACCAATTCCCTACTAGCCAGAAACTATACTATTAATAGGCTACCACTGCTCCAACCATTGATATTATTTACAACCACCATTAATATAGATTATATCCATGTCTACAAAAAGGTTTCTGAAACTGATGAGGATAATCACATCTGCTATCCCTATCCCATTCAAAAGGTTGAACTGCAGAGCGCACGGTCACTGATTTACACTATAACATACAGGTAACTGCCAAAATAATGGAAACACTTGAGTAAAATAGGGATATAAAGTATACTGAAAGCAGGTGCTTCCACATAGGTGTGGTTCCTGAGTTAACTAAGTAATTAACATCCCATCATGCTTAGGGTCATATATAAAAATGTTGGGTAGGCCACTATTTTGGCTACCATGGCTATGCCCCCATAGGATGACAATGCCCCATCCACAGGGCAAGTATGTTCACTGAATGGTTTGATGAGCATGGAAACGATGTAAATCATATGCGATGGTCCACTCATTCATCAGATCTCAAACCAATTAAACACTTATGGGAGATTCTGGAGCGTGGCTGAGACAGCATTCTCCACAACCATCAATAAAACACCAAATGGTGGAATTTCTGGTGTTAGAATGGTGTTGCATTCCTCCAACAGAGTTCCAGACACTTGTAGAATCTATGCCAAGGAGCATTAAAGCTGTTCTGGCTCGTGGTGGCCCAAATCCCTTTTAAGACACTTTATGTTGGTGTTTCCTTTATTTTGTCGTTACATAGTCTGGTATTTTATTGTCACAAAGGGGAGTAGAAGCAGTAAGAAAGCAGAGTCAAAAAGCATTGCAGAAGCAAAGGGATAATACGTTTATGGCCACAGAACTCATTACTTGCGCAATAAAAGTTGAACAATTCTTTCCATGAAATACCAATGGCTTCAAGTAATTAATTGCGCCATTAAGACCACGGTAAGTATCCCAAGGTTTTGTAGATTCATTGACATTACAGCAGAGCTCCGCAGGAGCCGGTTGGGAAGGAAGGACTCATCTTAGACAGTACCTGATGTTTTCATCCAGGGGTACATCCGGTAGTGTTTGTCCTCTGGCGAGGTGAGGGGCCCCGGCTGGACACAGCTGTCCCCGAACAGACGACTCTGGTCGAAGGAGCTGCAGTGCAGACTGCGAATGGCCGGCCCCTGGCCATAACCAGGGCTAAACATCGGGTGGCTCTGGTAGATTGCATTGTTCACGTTGTAAAGTCCGGACAGGGACGGTGGGAAGGCAGGGGCTGCGGCGTTGTGAGCAGATGCGGGTCCTTCTCCATCGGGTACAAGAGTGCACGAACCTAGGTCTGCGTTAGGGAAGAAAGAACCGCTCGCCGTATATTTGTTAAAAAGACCATCCACATAATAAGAACTCATATTTTTTTCTCTGTGATTTGTTGGGCCAGAATCTTCAGTGTCGTTTTTACGAGGTAGTGTGATATATGACAGCAATACACCCTGGATTTACACCAAACCCCATTTTCCCCAGGACCAAAGAACTCACCCACGTGATCCAGCCCTGTGACCGATGTAGCCAATCACCGGCGGGGCCAGAGATTTCATTATAATGCACAGACTGCAGAGTAGGAGGGCCATTCCATTGTAACAGAGTGATGGCCAGACTCCGAATTTTCACTTAAAAATATGTCAAACAAAAAACAGTGGAAATGTATTCATACTAGACCATAACACACCATACTACACCATACTAGACCATAACACACCATACTACACCATACTAGACCATAACACACCATACTACACCATACTAGACCATAACACACCATACTACACCATACTAGACCATAATACACCATACTACACCATACTAGACCATAACACACCATACTACTCCATACTAGACCATAACACACCATACTAGACCATAACACACCATACTACACCATACTAGACCATAATACACCATACTACACCATACTAGACCATAATACACCATACTACACCATACTAGACCATACTAGACCATAACACACCATACTACACCATACTAGACCATAATACACCATACTACACCATACTAGACCATAACACACCATACTACACCATACTAGACCATAACACAACATACTACACCATACTAGACCATAATACACCATACTACACCATACTAGACCATAACACACCATACTACACCATACTAGACCATAACACACCATACTACACCATACTAGACCATAACACACCATACTACACCATACTAGACCATAATACACCATACTACACCATACTAGACCATAACACACCATACTACACCATACTAGACCATAATACACCATAATACCACCCTAATACAATCGTTTTCACCACCTCATAACATCTGTAATTTATACACAACTAAGAGTATAAAACTGCATTGTGTACTCATTCAAAAGGTTTTGTTCAGTTCATATAAATATATTTCTCCATATGGGTAAAACTGAACTATGTGACACAACAAACATCAAAACATGATAATTGTATTATAGGCTACAAAGGACTGATCAATTCAAAGTTGAAACATTTTACAATAGTTTCTTTGATATTGTGTTGATTGAAATAATACCATTTACAATTGTAAATATTTTCAGTTACCATTGTTGCGTCTCAAATAAGATAATATAAAAGTAATTGTTGCAAGTAAATATAGGCCTAAGTGAAATATTAGAGAATTATTTTGAGTGGTAACCTAATGCTAGATTAAACAAAGTATTAACTGAAAACATAAAAGTTAGGTAAGCAAATTAAATAAGTCAATTTGAATATTTAAAACTAACAACGTTATTTGCAGAGCTACATTTAAACGTCTACTACTTTTGTATTATTTTTGCTTTCTTGGAGGTTGAAATAATCAGATTTATATATATATCTTATTTTTTCAATATATATATATTGAAAAAAATACCATTGAAAAAGACCATTGAAGGTATCTGTCCCTATTAGGATAGGTCAGTAAATCCCAAAAAGAATCCTCCCAAATTATGTAAAACACACATTTAACGAGGGATAGCTATACATATTTATATGCAATAGGCCGTGGCCTAATTTGGTAACGTTTATGTAAATTCTTCCGCATTCCACAATGTTATCTGGAAGAAAACACAGAAGGGACAACAAAAAACAACTAAATTCTATATGTGGAGTTACTGAGCATATAGCTAACCCATTTAGGCTAATCTAAATACCACCAAACATATGATATTTTAGTACGCCATATCATAATATTCCAAAATTGATTAGCCTAAAGCAAATTGAACACATATCACATTTTATGTCGAGCTATTGCAAATGTAGAGTATAAAAGATAAGCCTATTTGAAAAGGGCAAATTATTTTCCAATTACTTTACGAATCATATGTACAAACCATTTGTTGAGAAAGCACTACTTATGTTTACTATTCCTATAGGCCTAAACTAAAGATGTAAATAAACACATTTGAACTATAATAGTTAGGCCTTCTAAAAGCCTGATTTCTTTCATTTGACACGCGGAACAACTACGTTTCAGGTTTTTCTGTAGCGTCAAGTAAAAGATAGGCCTACACGTACAAACATTTTAGACTAGACTAAGGCGTACTATTTTAAATGTTTTATGTATATTATTATTAAATATTAAATACTGCCGCGGATGTGTCAACGTCTACAAGAGCTAACATCATTATAAAGACTATAATAGCAAGCATCAATTAGAATTACAATGTTATAAAACGAAAGTCCACCAATAGGCCAAAACATGTCAAAATATGTTCATCCGAAAATAATCAGAAAGGGTAAGTGTTTAAACGAGGCCATTTTGAGCCTTGTTATGGAACATCAGCGCCATCGTCTGGTCACTACACGTAGTTGCAGGGTGGAAAAGGTGCAGTGCCCTGAGAACTGCAATCACACCCATTCCCCATTAGGGGCCAAATACATAAATAAATCACATAATAGGAATGCGATTAATGTATGTGGCTCTCATTGCCTGCAGTTCTATTTCCACATGGAATATAGATGTTGGAGGTCCGATGATGACAATCGAGAGTAGTATATCTAAAATGTTCATGTTGGTCTCATCTATACTGAGATTAGGTCTTGACTCATATAATGCTGTTGTTTTATTGCCCTTTTTGTTTTTTCAGCGCGTGAACAGAACACTAGCTACTACCAGAGAAACTGAGAGAGAACTTTCCCAGGCCAGGTACAAACAAAGGGTCGCTCGAGATGACCATGAGTCCGGCGAGCAACATTCGGGGGAGAGGCCAATAAAGCTGATCATTTCCGCTAGGCCTTTTGTCCATGCTGCAGTCCCACAGAAAAGAGAAAAAACAAATGGGTGCCGAGTTCTGGAAACGGTCTAATTGTGTCTGGACGGCCATAAACCCATTAAAAGTGGAATGCCAGACAGTATAGCAGACCAGGCGTTTTATTGCTATGTCTCTGGCTGAGCCTTTGAAGTTTGGGGTCCATCTGCGTCCTCAAGGCCTAGCGCGTCACAACACCACTATATGGCTCCATACAACTGCAATTTCCTTGTTTTTATTTACTAAAGCTAATATATTCGTGCATTAAAATATATGTGCGTGTCTGATGTGAATGATGTTGTCTGATAAAACAAGGTCGGTTCTGTGAGGATGTGGCTTTACAGTTCCAAGGTCCAGTTGTAGCCTATTTCACAAGTAGGCCTATCTATAATTTCAATTTTTATTGGCTACTCTTTGTCGATATAAATTGTTTGCTAGGCTACAGCGCAGATTTGAGGGAACTTCTCTAGATTTATAATCCAAAGGTTTTTGGTGGAAGCAGGCCCATATCGATAGACCTAACTAATTATTGATACAAATGTTAAATAGAAGCTCAGATCAAATATATTGTAATCAGAATGACGCCAAAGCTACATTTTAAATAGTAAATCTTTGAACGCTGAATACGTCGACCGCCCTGCTCATGTTGACGGTTACAAAACATTATGTGTGCAGAAGCACTGGGTCTAAACTGGGCGGTGGTGTCAGATCATAGCTGAAGAATACATATACTACATTATTTTAGGCATCAGCTGTCAAAGCTTTCGACATCTTTCTTGTGTTGTGTCCTCTCGCCCTGCAGCGCTTTGCACCCCATAAACGGTTATAGTGGTAATTGTCTTTTATGGCTGTATACAGCTAACAACCTCCTCTGCCAAGGCGCGCGGAGCAGAGCAGAGCAGCAAGCGTGCAGCGATCCGCCGGGCCTGCCTGTTTTCCCGGACTAAAGACTGTTTGACCCCCCTTCACCGTTTTATAGTGTGTGTGTGTGTGTGTATGTGTGTGTGTGCGTGTGTGTGTGTGTGTGTTGCGTGCGAGCTTGAAGGAAGAATAACAAAGTGCGCGTTCAAAATATCGAATCCCTCACGGAAAATGAAATAAATGGGTAATTGTTATTATTTTCTAACACCCCGTGAATAGTGTTTTTGCTAGTATTATTCCAATATTTTGTTTGAAAGAAAATATATGTGCAAACTAATGTTAGAATAGTCCTATACACATTACATTTGGTAAACTACAATACATCTGAGTGTCAATAGCTTTAAGAATTTGATCATTTTCTTTTAGAGCATCACATTAATTTGAATTAAATCTTAGAGTGAACAGTGACATGCAAATGCGCAAGAAATTATAATAATTCAACGTGGCTGCATTCGCAGATATAATTTGTTTTATTCAATAAATAGTACAAATTACATTTGAGAAGCAAAAATGTGAAAGTCCCCAGACCATGAGGTATTCATTAGGTAGCATACAGTGTTTCTGTTTATTTAGCCTCTCTCCTTTCTAACAAATATGTCCTCTCAAATGTTACTCCCTGAAATTCAGACATAGTTTACGATCTATACACGCATTCTGTCTCTTCACAACGAAAAGTCATGTTAAAATGAAATGAGGTTCTTACAATTATAGATAGTTGAGAGACAATATCATTGTATGTAGATTCTAGTAAAATCATCAACAGGCCAAAATGCATTTTAAAGAGGCTTTTTGATGCTCATGCACCCGCTTCAAAATGCCACCATTACGTTAGCCTATCCCTCCAACTCAAATCGACCAATAGTTGAAATAACGACAACAACAAAAACATTTGAAACTAAATTCAGTTTAAACTGAAATACACATAGGCCTATATCTACAAACCAGAGAACACACACATAGCTACTCACATCCACACACAAACGAGCACAGAGAACAGGCCTATCAACAGGGTACATGCCTTACACAGATGCCCTCACAGCCGAGGCTTTAATTCATTCATTAACATCCTAATAACAATAACAAAAAATAATGCGCACTGCTAAATTGTGCAATATAAAGGTAGTTAGTTGCATCAAACCGACGAGTAGAGCCGGACATGCTTTTTACAAGACACATAACAGCTTCTGTTAGGGATAAAACAATGAAACAACGACTATAAAAATGCAGTCCAGCAGAGAAAGAGCCTTTTCACAGATATCCCCCTTATTTCGGATATGTTTTTACGTTCTCATTCAATCAATCATACCTATAAATCATCTTTTGGTCCACCATCTTTATTACATTTCTTCATCTTCATTCTGCGGTTCTGAAACCAGATTTTGACTTGTCTCTCCGTAAGGTTGAGCTGCCTCGCGACCTCATACCTACGGTCCCGCGTGAGGTACGTGTTAAAGAGGAACTCTTTCTCCAGCTCGAGGATCTGGTGCTTGGTGTATGGACAGCGCTTTTTTCTCGTGGCGCTAGCGTGGAGCCAGTTGGATACCGGGTTATCTGGAGAGAGGGAGTGCGAGACGAGACTGGTGTGAGCCCGGTGCTGCTGGGCAAAATGTCCTAAAAACATATGACCCACAAGGGACGAGGCTGATAACAAAAGCTCTGGATATTAATTCTGAATATACAAATATAAATGCGTTCCAAAGTAGCAATGCACTCCCATTCTTGGCTCTAGCTCCTGTTTAAAATCTGAAACCCATATTATTAGAACACGGAAATGAGTGAGAGAACGCCAGCCTATTATCAAGTCGCTATAAATGAATGGCACGCCTTGAATGGCATATTTTCAAACACGCGCCCCCTCTACTACTCACACATTTCTATCTGCATCCCTGCAGCTTTACAGAACATAGCATGGCCAAATGTCAAAGGATGAAGCAGCACTTACTTGGATCAAGGGCCGGTTTCTCCTCGTTCAGGTCCCCGGTCTGGCCTGGTAGTGTGTCCTTGTCCACCGGGGATGCAGTCGCCGCCGTTCCGTCGGTGAAATCGGACAGGAGCAGCGCCGTGTGGGATCCAGGCAGCACGCTGTCCGCTCCCGCATCCAGGTTCTCGGATTTGATCCCGTAGTGGTGACTCGTTGGTAATCCAGTTAAAGGCAAGGACCCTGACATTGGCTCCAGCAGCCAGGACTGCATGTAGCGACCCTCCAGGTCGCCTGGAGCCGGGCTTCGGTGATTCCCGTAAGGGTGGTGGTACACCGACGACACGGCGGCTGGAAACTGGGTCGGTACATGGCCCCAGGACGGGCTGAAGACCGGGGCTTTCGTCGGGAAGGTGCAGGGCCCAAGCTCAGTGTGATCGGTGATCGATGTGGGCTGCCTCGCGTGCTGGAGCCCCCCCGGACCGGAGGAGTATCTGGGCGCGGAGAGCGCCTCACTCTCGGGCAAGATGAGGGAGTCGACGTAGTAGCTAGTCAACGTTCCAGATGTCGACATGGCAAAAGAGACTTTCACATGTACGCACACATACACTGATACTTACAAATACAAGCGCGACACACACACCATACACACATACACTGATACCTACAAATACAAGCGCGACACACACACCACACACACATACACAGATACTTACAAATACAAGCGCGACACACACACCACACACACATACACACGCACTAAACCCCACTCTCACAAAATAAAAATCTGAAGAAATCAAGTAGCAACTTGGCACCACAAAGAACTACAGTCTACTAATAGTTCGGACGCAGGGCTGCCATTCGATTGGGTGATGCGCGCACGTGATCACAAAGGCTGAACAATAAATAATAAATCAATCCCTTTGACTATTACATGCTCGCGGGTCTCTTGTCTTAAAACGTGACAACGTCTAGTTTTAAAAGCAAATTATTATTATTTTATATGATTAGTACGCAATTTCTGATATAAATGTTAGGCCGTGACAAAGGAGAGGCTGAACTCCATTGAGAAAAATACAATTGAAAGTATCTGTCCCTGTTAGCATAGGCCAGTAAATCCCCCAAATAATCCTCCCAAATGAGGTAAAACACACATTTAACGAGGGATATCTACACATACGTTACAGGGTAATAAGCATTACCAATGATACTCACAACAAAACACACAGTGGCTGAAATTAACCAGAATAACTTCTCCATATTGGGCCTTATTAACAAAACCAAATGTCTGAAATTGCATTCTTTCTATGGCGCAAAAGAACGTAAATTAATGCTCTGGGACGCTTTCCATCCTAGTATGTAACCTCTTTCATCTTCCGTCGAAATGTTTCAACCTTTCATTGTCTTCGAACCAGAGAAAGTTATGACCAAACATTCCCAAAGAAAAAACGTTTTACGCACACCCCCTATTAAAGATACGCACATAATGTTGTGCTATATCGTGCTATTTTGTATAGCCTATTAACATATTAGTTTGGTATTATACAATAATAATATAGTATCAGATTAAAGACTAATCGGACTAAAACCCTGCTGAGAATAATATCTGACTAGTTTCATTTGTTATTTCCTCAACATTCTATGATATTGTTTATATATCAGCTACTGAAAAAAAAACATTATTTCAGTAAATGTAAGATTATTTTGAGCATGAAAATGGAAATTAGTATAGAATTGTATTTGTGTTTGCATAGTAGGCCCATTTACTCACAGCTATAGAACCCTAATATGTTCGTTAATTTACTGGTCTCTTAAAAAAAATACATTTGGAAAAAATAATGTTATTGTCCTAGGCTAATATTATATTCGTATATCCATGGACAAGATAAAAACGTATTCTGGTTATTAAACATAACCGAGGAATTAAACAACTTTTATATTGAGCCTACAGAGAAAAAAAAACATACATGTTTATTCATGTATCTCAATAGCCTAATGGTGAAGCATAAAAGCATGGCCTAGTTGTGGCATATTTAAATAATTCAGCTAAAACAAATAAACGACAATTATGAAAACTCGTCGTAGAAAATAGTGTGCACATAGTAGCATGTAAATCGATACCTGGCTTCTTTTTTTAAATACATTGTCCTATTAAATACATTATCCTATTAGTACTAAGAATGTTATTAGCCTATTATGAGAGACCACTATCATAAGAAACACTAGCACTATTACAAATATCAGCACTATCGAGTCAATTATGAAATCCGCCGTGGCTAACGAAAACAACAATGCACTATTAAGTAGAAAATTATAACAAAGATAGCATTATGTAAACTACTAAATCACTTAGAAGTTTAGGAGTTTCCCTACAAAAAAAATGGAGATCGGCTTACGTCGTGACATTTACATGCAACTAATAGATAATAGATAGGCACTAGATAGTTTACAAATGGGGTTGTTTATGTCATTCAGACACATAGATCACGTTGTAATCAAATTTGATAGCAGAAATCTAACACATTTTCAATCTCCAGCCACCCAAGCCATAGACTGTCCTCTTGGCTTCCGCACGGGTGCATCAATTCTGACACCAACAGGCTCCTGAACAGCGTTTATCCCCAAGCCATAAGAGTAATAAATAGCTAACTAAATAGCTAGCAAAATGGCTACAATGACTATCTTAGTTGACCCTTGTATTTTATTTTTGCAAAGTCTCTATGCACACTCACAGGATACTACATACTCACTCACGCAAACTGACAATCCAACACACACACACACACACACATAATATTAACATACATTTATACTGACTCTACACACACCCGTTGACATACAATCATAATATACGCTGCTGCTACTCTGTTCATCATACATCCTGATGCCTAGTCACCTTACCCCTATAGGCCTGCCTACATATCTACCTCTACCACTGCAGTATCCCTGCACATTGTAAATATAGCATTGGAACTGACTGACCCTGTATATAGTACGCGGACTTACTTTCGCGTATACTTCTCATTTCTTATTTTTATTTCCTGTGTGTTTTGGGTCTACCTCATGTTATTTTTAGTATTACATTGTTATTGATTACTGCATTGTTGAGATTAGAGCTTGCAAGAATGGCATTTCACTGTAATTGTGCATGTGACATTAAAACTTGAAACACGAAATATAAACCAAGACAGGGACGCTGGAAATTATAGTCAAGCCTACACTATATATGCATTTGATTTTCAGGTGTATCTTTTGAATGGATAAGCAACACAACACAAACTAATACTTGTGGGGTAACTAATACATGTGGGGTAATTCAAGAGCAGGTGAGAAGCTACTGAACGTGCACCCCAAGTCTGGACACAACATATGATACTATATGGACTAGTAGGAAGGGAGGAAACGCCTGCGTAACACTTTACAGACATTGTGTCGAACCTTGCACCCCCCCCCCCCCCCACCATAGCCTTAGAGAATGGAGATAGCTGCACACAGAATACGTGTTCTATTTATTACCATCCAATAAAAGTGAAAGCTAGGCCAACACCCTACATGGCCACAGGCGGTTCACTGCTGCTAAAGAATCCACTCCAGCATATTTTCCTACTGAATGAAAAAACAATAGGCTATGCCACACACCTATAACTGAACAGATAATATTTCATCCTCGAACGTATACCACTGTGCAGAATCAGATAAGGCATGGATGAAAATGTGTTAGAGACATTAGAAACAAACAAAGAGGATAGTGGATAGGGAAAGGCTATGCGCACTAAAACACAGAACAGACAGGCATTTTCAAAAGAAAAGACACAAGGGAAGGCAATGGCACTTTAAGGCTGTAAACTAAATCAGGGTGTTTTTCAACATGGACCCAGTTAACCGCAGGGGCTATTTACTTATTTTGCCCACAGATAACAGCTTGTCTGGCGAATCTAAATATCGCCATAAAGCCCTTCGCCTCTTTTGTGTTCGGGCTATATTGCGCAGCGGAAGCATCCGGCTCTATTGCCCACCGGCGCGCCACTGAGGTCGCTGTTGCCCACTCAACTTCCCCTTCCTTTCCAATGCAGTGGTCGTAACCGAGGCCTTGTCTGACGTCGCCGCGTCACGACTGACAGAAAACATGCTTATAGCTTTACGCTAATTCCAAGTCCAACCCTCCTATAGCTGAGCTTTTACCAAGATAAATATAGGACGCAGGCATCCAGGGGCTTAATTTAACGATGAAAAATAACAAATAGAGTTTGTATAAATATTACTGACGATATGATAAGAGATATACACGACAGCAAGTCTTTCCCAACAGGTCAATGCAATAAGAAAGGTCCTATTTTTTATTTATGTCACCACAAATAACACTCCCAATACTATTCAATATTATCAAATCCAGTTAAATTGCACGTGTCCCAGATTAAGTTGACTGACGTTTCGATGTATTAAACTGGGCCAATTAAGACAGTTTCGTGTTGTAGAGGTAGAAAATGGATCCCAACAACATGAAACTACCTAAACCACTCCACAGTCCGCTCGACGCCTCAAGACGCACAGCAGCCAATGCATAATAACGCCACGTCTTCTTTTGGTTTTCGATCTCAATCACCCATGCTGTTCATAAGAGGCCTGTATTAAAAATAGCCTACAATGTTTTTACATGTTCAGTATCCAATCTTACGCTGGAAACCTGAATGTTTTAAACATGTGGTGTCCCGAAAACCCAAATCCAAAACAACAAATTGACTCACCCACTCATCGAAGTTATTGCGCTATTCCAATCACAAGAAAAAAGAAGATGACTTCGTCCAATTCTGTCTAAATGCAGTGTAACTTTCTACGACTGTCTCTAGCCTCCTCTCCGGCTTAATGGCTCTCTCGACTGAAGCCAGTCTTTGGGGAGAGTGAAAATCGTCATATACGAGCAAGTCATAAAACTCTACTAAAGCCGGTTAGGCTTGCAGTGTTCTATGCCTATACCGCTGAGACATAATGGCTGGTGTCATATCTAAATCGTTTCCGAGAGCTACTCCATGGATCCTAAAAACATTTCTGAAGACAAAAGCCAAGCAATGCACAAACAACCCAAAGTGCACTTACAACCTCAACTGGCCTGTACAAAATGCCTATTATCTTTACAGACAAAGAATTAGCGAGAAATACAGAGTTCTGAACAAGGACATCAAAAGCATACTAATCCAGTTTTTGTGAACTGATAATTTATTACGCAATACACGAAAACACAACCTCATATGTACATAATGATATACACAATAAAAACAATTTCACAATGTAGGCTGCTCACGTAGCCTACATTTCCCTTAGTTCGAGTCTGCACAACAATAATATCCTAAAGTGGATCAAATGTATCTTGTTCTATGTACACTTACAATCAGATCATCATAATATCTCCATACATTACATCGGAATAATACATTTACAGGGCGACTCATCTTATTCCCTTACAGGCCTTACATTTTAGTGTGATCCACATTGCAAAATGCAGGAAAAGATGGATTTGAATCATGTTGTTTCATGCAGTATAAATGTAAAGGAAACTCCCCACATATATGCAATATAAACGTACATCTCAATTGCGATTTATATTTGTATCTAGAACAAACATATATTTATTTTTAAGTATTTTAAGTAGGCTACAATCCTATAAGACCCAAAGCAAATTCCTTCCATTGTTTTACACAACACACCTATCCCAACAAGTGACAGCAACAGAACCGAATCAACGAACAATTAAGAAAAAAGAAAGAAAAAGAGACAACCCAATAACATTCACGTTTTACCAGTAGCTTATATAGGACGATGCAAAGACAAGGTTTTTATGTAGGCCTATTAAAGATGTGCCCTTTACATCTTGCATTTTAACTAAAGCTAGTTCAATACAAAGCTTATTGAAAACATTCAAAGTTATCACGAGAAACCAAAATTTGACGTGAGCTCACGAATCCTGTTTTCCCGTGTCATTTTCTTCAGTTTCATTCTGCGATTCTGGAACCATATTTTGACCTGCCTGTCCGTCAGGTGCACGCTCCTACTGATCTCTAGGCGACGCTCGCGAGTCAGGTACATGTTGTAGAGGAACTCCTTCTCGAGCTCCAGTGTTTGGTGCTTGGTGTATGGGCAACGTTTCTTCCGTCCGCTTTTTGCTGTTAGCCAGTTGGCCGTGCATTCGCTTTCTGTGTCTCCTAAAGAAAATGGTATACATGTTTTCAGGCTATCAACTATGTATGTAAGATATAAGATAGGTTGTGTGTGTGTGTGTGTGTGTGTGTGTGTGTGTGTGTGTGTGTGTGTGTGTGTGTGTGTGTGTGTGTGTGTGTGTGTGTGTGTGTGTGTGTGTGTGTGTGTGTGTGTGCAAGTCAATGGTTTGATATAGGTATTTTCATAAGGACGGTTCCATGGCCTTGTGTACTTTGCTTGGACTTGAAACATTTGCTAATAATAACAAAAGAAAATCAGAAATGTATAGCATTTTCTATCATTCTAGATCTACTATAATAAGAACAAATATCACCGCCCCAAAATAAAAACGGTTTTAGTAGCCTATTTGTTTATGGGTAGATATACGATTGTTAGCCCTATATTGGGTGCCAGTCAAGTCATTTTTTGTCCAAAGAAACAAAGTCCTAAAATGTAAAATAAACCTGCAGTAGTCTAAGCCTAAGCAAGTAATTGCATTAATTTTAATAATACACGTTTTTTTTACCACAGCATTTTTACTGGTTTACTTCTATTCTTTTTTCAAAACTTTAACACCCGCTTGACTTTTAGGCAGCGAAATTCTCTGAACTAAAGCATGGTGTCTCCTCTGCTAATGCTAATGACAAAACATTTAGCCTTTGGGTTACGGCAAGACCACATAGACCATATATAATCACTAAATAAAAACACCCGAATGACCTTAGAATGCAAAAGACGAAATCAGTCTCTCGGCAGGTGTTACCATATAACCTTTTTACGCATCCCCATACCTGCTTTACTATACAGCACGCAATAAAACCAACCGTGGCAGAGTGAGTGACCACACCTTTTAATGACCTCAGCTCACCTTTAGGTGTTTTCGCTGGCTTCTCCTTCTCGAGCCCCTCTTCAGCTTCCTCCGGAGATGAAGGTTCCGCGTCGGAGGACGCTCGTGCCTCCTCGTCTCCCAGTGGGGCGTGCGTCTGCTGGGGCTGGGACGCGGTACCGGAAGACAGAGCCTCCTCGGTGTCTCTTCTCTTGTAAGCCGCCGTGGCTGAGCAGGCTAAGGCTGAGGACGGTGGGGGGGTCGGGGTGTGGAAGCGAGTATGTGCAGGGGGGTGTAGGCCAAAGTGAGAATGAGAGGGGTTCGATTGGGCGCCGTGGTAAACTTTATGAGAGTGTGCGTGCATCTGAGACAAGCGGAAGTAGCCAGGCACTGGTACAGTACCCCCACCACCGCCGCCGTCGGTGACTGTGCACGAGCCTGAACCTGGGCCTGTCGTGGTTAGCCTGGAGTATGTCAGGTCTTCGGCGGTCGAGGCTTTGGGGCACTTCTGCGGCTCGTAGAGACAGTACGCGCTCTCCTCCTTAATGCTCGGCGGGAACGAGCAGGGCGCGACCTGGGGACCCACAGTTTGTTGCTGGTCCATTCGGCACGACCTCTGCGCGTCCATCCACATCTCCATGCCTGACATATACGCGCCTGACGCGGCAGACATCATGTTTTGGGGACCTGCGTCGCTCCGCTTGCCTATACCTGGAAAGTATCCACAGTTCTGTAGCCCGTAAGACACCTCTGATGCGGCGTTATGGGGCAGACACACGCTGCTGCCCGGGTAGTAGTGTCCCCCTCCACCCTCGGTCCGGCCGCTGATCAGAGAATCCACAAAAAACGCGTTTCCTGCGGGGCTGTCCGAGCATGCCATTATTGTGGTGTATTTTGGCGAGGGGAGAAGATAGCCCTTTCTGGTTGACATTTCTTGTGCAAAACATGCTGGATATGATTAGAGGTACCCCCCTCTCCACCGTGCAGACTCTGGAGCCAATAGGAACGCTCGGATACGGAGAGCCCCTCCCCTTCCAGAGCCACGTAGCAACCGGGACCATATCCATCATGGGTCTGAGGCAGATAAAGGAGACAGCACAGCAATCAGTGGGTATCTCTCACCTCGCTTTAATGCACCACCATAACGCCGGAGGGGCGAGGCCCTATGTGCAGAATGCAAACATTCGAAAATAAAAAAAGAGGTATATGCACGCCCATGCATGCGCATAGGGGGGTTGTGCAGCATACCTATCGACTATCAATTTGGTTTGCAGCATTAAGAGAAGTTTGTCTGAACCCCTCTCCGTTTGAACTGTGCATAACATAAAAGTATTATAATAAAAGTATTCGTTTGCTATAAGCCCTATATGGCTGCCTATTGCTCCCTATGCCTCTATAGTTAATACATTCCATATGCATATATCTCACAGAAGAAGACAACATGGAAACCATTTTAGGTTCAAATAAGACACAGACGCAACAACAGGCCCAATAAAGGCCTATACCTTTTCATGCGCAAGCATTTTCAACAATCCTGTAAGGCAACATTAAGGTTCCCAGGTTCAAACAGGTATAGTAAACAGGGCGTAAACAAGAAAAGAAAACGACACTTCCCTTTACAGTGCTTTAATAAAAGAGATCACTGCGTGGGTCTAATTCATTGACAAGTCAATGGATTTTAAAGAAATAAAAGACTGATGAAGGCAGCAGGCCTAATTACCAGGAACATAATAAGCTTCACGCACGGCAACTGCATTGGTGTTCAAAGGAGTTGTTGCTTTACATCTATTTCATATATATGGGATATAAATATAAATATAAGATATAAATATGGTGATATCAAAAGAGACTGTGTATATCTGACTCAAATAGCAGCACTAGATTATTTTGGGGTGTCTGATTAATTGTAAATAATTGTACATTTAGCATCGAAGCATGATAACATAAAGCCTGCTGATGTACATTGTGTGTGATTACCATGTGTAAAAGCGTGTTATAGCCTAAAGGCATTGTAAAATAAAAACTATTGCAGATGTTAATTACTAGGATTTTATCGAAATATAAAAAGGTGTGCCATGTCCTATCTGTACATGCATTATTCACACAACTCACCACACGTGCATAACATCACTGTGGGTTATAGGTATACATTTAAGGACACATTTATGTTTTGGGGGTTTCATTGACCATGTTTACGTACTTGCTCAGGTTATTCCCTTTCCCTTTTAGGGGTATTATAGGGACACAATTGGTATCCCTCCATTTTGTTGCGTCCATGGTGTGCTGCGCCTTCTCTCCATCCCCAGGTTGAAGTTAATATCGGACAGCTTTGACCATTACCAGGACCAGGTGGCTTGTGGCCTCCCGGCTCGGTTTTCACCCTGTGGTGTCCATCTGAAGGCCGAATGGAAATAGAATTATACATTAACATGTTAAAACAGCATGCCCATTAGATGCCCATTTCTACATCATTATATAGGTTCATAGTTGTAGGTCTAGTGTGATATAGGCTACTCGAGGGTTAGAAATTATTTCAAATTCCACTGTCAGGAAAAATTACATCTAATATAATATGTCTCACAATTAAACATAGATGTGAAACTGGTATTAGTTTATTCACTTGTAAAGTATAAGGAAGGAAAATGTTTATATGATGCATAACTGGGGTTGACTATATACAGGGGACAAATGCCGTGCGCCAACCATTTATTTGCCTGTTCTATAAAATGAACAATGAATAAACTTTGCATAACATTATGTGTGAACTTTCCTACCAGACACATCAGCAAAAACACCATCAGCAAAAAATATCCTATGATCTTATGAAGTATCAGCCATTGGAAATTCAACACTCAATGTTGACATTAATTCATGTTGTGCACATGCAGCTCGGAAACTTCAGCACTAACCCCACGCTCCTGTATTGACTTGTAGCCTATCAGTTATATCTCCGTGTTACAGTTATTAGCCTAATTGTGGCTACTAAATCTTCATTTCACAGCTGTCCAGCTATCATTTCCACCAAAACAGTTTACTCTGGCCAATGTCTTTGATCAACCTCATATAATGGTGGCCGGGGAGACCGTTTCGAACGGATCATGTTCGTCGCGTGTGCAGTTATGAACAATAATGCGGATTTTTATTACATCCGGCGGAAGTATTTATTTTTCACGAGAAACAAAGGAGTAGGAGACGGGAGTCCACGCGCATGCAACAGCCATGGAGAACCCCCCTCGTCTCTTGGACTGATACCGAATCTCTCCCCCTCTGTTTAGATTTCTATAACAGGAAGGAAAGGGACACACGTTCCTGGCGTTTCACAATCAAATACTTTCCCAATCACATAATTTATACTTTGGCACCGCCCAGAGTGTAATGCATTCTGGAAGGACACCAAAGGCAGATTGAGTCCAAAAAGCTAAGCTTTGAGTGAGAGTAGTGACTTCATAGGTGATTTTTGTGATTTAAGAGGGCGTACATTAGTTCCAGGTCATCAGAAAAATCATGAATTATATATATATATATATATATATATTTAACACCCGCTGACTGAAGATGTAATGATGAAAAACTTCAGATAAGACATTAATTACATCTGTCCCTGATTGAGAAAGAATACTTTCAGCCTGTAAATAGCCTCGATATCTTAAACTAGGCCTGTGATGGATATTTTGGGCATAGATTTTGCAAGATATTTTGGGCCTTGCTCATAGCCTACATATAAAATATACAAGTCCAACACAATTAGCAGAGCACACAGCATCGCACAGATGTGTTGCATTATTAGGTTACTACATTTCATATCTTAGCTAGGCCCTCAACAATTCTACTGCCAATAATTCTCTAATACTGACCACCATATTGACTTGTGCAACGTAATGATCAAAACAGCTCAATTAAATAAATATTTAAATACAGCAGGGCATAATAAAACTGTTCAAAGAATCGACTTACAGGATAAGCGAGTTATCTCACAGAATATGAAGCTATGCAAGGGCTTTGTTCGAGAATTTACCTGCATTTCAAGTTTCCCTCGAGAATCTTGAAGGTTTATTACGCTGGGTTCTTCTTGCAGATGAAAAGATCCACGGCAATGACTTTGATCTCAACAGCGCCGCCCGGTGGCAGGAGGAAGCGTCTGCGAATGAGCACCAGGCCATGGCCACTACTTTGATCCAAGAAGGACAACCTGCAATGGGGGAAATGCACTCTCAAATGAAGTCGAAGCAGCCAGTGAGCAGAGGCTTTTCTTATCCGTCCTCTCCTCAATCGTCGCTCTCGTCTCCTTGGTAAGAGAGTGAATAACCTTGGGTCTCAGACGGTTTATTGCACTGCACTCCAATTGTACAAATGCTCCAGACTCTCAGACAGGTTTTATGGTCGCGTTGCTGCGGCAACGGGGAGGATGTCTAGTAATTAGGGACGGAATTCCAGCGCGCCATAAAGGATGAGCCTGGCAAGGCTAGGCCGGACTATGGCGGAGAGAGGCAACCATAAACTTCAGCCTCTCTCTCCCTGCGTTAATGGCCCATTTGACTGTCATATATGAACGCCATTGCGCTGCGGCTGGCACTCATAAACAGAGTGATAATAACAGCAAATATGGCGGTTCTCACTTAGGAGGATGTTGTGGAAGAAGGGGTGGTTTTAATCTTATCTGTGAGAGACAAGTCACAAGCAGGTGAATGAAAATTAGATGCATATGGAGACTGTATTAGGCTTGTTTACCACAGCGTTGTGGGTAACTGAGACAAAAATATTCAAAGTTCAAAGCCAATGAATGAACTCCATTGAGCGATAACCCACTGGGCACATACATCAGTTCGTCTAGTTTTGATTTAAATCTGGTTGAGTTGTCAACAAACGTGAATTCAACATAAAGTCAACCAACAATTTCCCAGTCATTGGATTTACTTTAAAAGTTGGGTGAACCCCCCCCCCCCAATAAATGTGACTTTTTGCAAATCCAATCCGTTTTCCACGTTGATTCAAAGTAATCACATTGATTGTATTGGTTGAAATTACGTGGAAACAACGTTGATTCAACCAGTTTTTGACTATAGTGGGAAGCATGCATGTCAGCCTATAAAATTGCAATGATCAAAAGCCATTAGAAAGTACAACGTCACACAAATAGGAAATATAAATCTAACTAATTAGTAGCCTAACATGTATGTGCATATCAACGTTTACGATAAATAAGTCATCTTAGTAGTTTGAAGAAATAATGGTATTAATCAATAAATCTCTCACATAAATATAGTTCACACGAATAAGGTTTCAAATTCGAGTAAATTACTCTTAAACATACTTACCAAATGTAGGATGTTTAATCTATCAATTATTAATTAACAAAACAGGTTGAACAATTCAAAATTATATTTTCTTGTCTTATTTTTGTGCGTAAAATGTTTTGAGTTGTGCGTAGAAGGCCTATGCGAAGGTAAAGTGTTCGGGAAATAACAGCTTTCAAAACAGTTTCGAGTCTGAGTACAATAACCAGTCACATTTGTACATTCCTTCAATAATATTTTCATTTTTAATTTGGAAATATAGGATAATACAGAATGTGTCGGACATAACAAGCAGTTGATACAATATTATGTCCCTGACAGTATATTCAAAACGTATTTAACATTCATGTTAATTCAATGAAAAACATGAAGACCTGTGAATAATGGAAAAAATATTTCGTCCTATTTGAACAAAACCTGGATGCATATTTTCTCAATCTGGGTATCAAAAAACTGCGGCCTTGTCCGTTACCTGTACTATCTACACGCATGTCGCAAGGCAACAATTCGACTATAGGCTGCTACAGCAATGAGGTTAAACAAGCTTATATCTGGTTCTGTCTGTATGGGGTTAACATTCTTCTCATTGTGGGTTTTCCGTGCATTAACATCAAATTCAAAGCCAAATTGGGTGTGGTAATCAAGTACACAAAATATAAACAACCAGATTATATGTATTGTTTTGAAACTATTACAATGGTAGTGGGTTTGGAGTCAACAAAATGTAACACCGAATCCCCATAATTTTACTGATAGAGCTTTGCAGTTGGTATTCTTTAGGAAATTAGTGGCTACAAAATAAATAACCTTACAAAAAAAGACACTTTACAATCGCACCCTCCCAAGTCTCATTATTTGGTCACACCAAAGTCCTAGCCTCCATTATTAAATGCACAACATCACATATTCACTGTCACAGGAAACCTACCACGTCACCACTTGTACGATCTTAAAAACCGAAAACTTAGACTGATAAGGCTCTCCGCCTTGTGAGAAGAAAATGAAGGCGACTCTGTGTCACAATAATATTAGGATACACAAGAAAGAGAACATAGTCTTGGTGAGGACAACATCCGCAGATTTTTTTTTTTTTAAAGTCTGATGGCCAAAATGCCGTCAGTGTGTCAGTTAAATCATGCTCATTCTCAAACGGTTTGAAATCAGGAGAGATTATGTTGCCTGTCCACGAACTTGAAATTAACAGTTGAGCATCGTGTTGCAGCTACAGCCATTGCTGTTGTTGTGTTGTTGTTGCTGACACATATGTCAGGGGAAAGAGACCACAGCGAGTCAATAAGTCTGTAAACGCATATGACAAGTCACTCCTAAAGCAGCGGGTTCGTGGTGTAATACTGTAATCTGTCTCTGTTTAATTTCTTTTCCTTCATTCTTCGGTTCTGAAACCAGATTTTCACTTGGCGGTCGGTGAGGTTCAGCATACGAGAGAGCTGCAGTCTCTTCTCTTTGTTGATATACACACTGAAAAAGAACTCCCTCTCCAGTTCTCGGATCTGATATTTTGTATAAGGACATCTTTTTTTACGAGTCCTCTGTCCATCTAGAAGAGAAGAAAATGTCGGTCATATAAAAAAATCGAAATATCTCAAATCATCCATGACTATGTTATAGGATTTATAGGCAAGGTTATATAGGCTTTTAGGTAGACTATAATTACGCATTGGCCAAATCAATCCAAATAAAATATTGCCATTAACTTTAATTTCTACAGCTTAATTATGCAGTGATTTAAATTAGAATATGAAACCATGAAATAGCATATGCAGTGTTCTGGATAGGAATGTACACTAATACATGATCATTGACAGTTTGCAGCAGGCATGTAAGCATGCATGTATGTATAGACAAAATGAAATTATTTTTTAAATAATATAAGCAGTAATAACACATCAATTGATGATATTTGATCAGCGTTATGATTTCTCACGTTAGGAAATAACATCATACTAGTGTAAAACAGTCTGACTGATTGCTTTAGGACACGAGCTCCAATGTGCTAACCCCTAAACCAGAGGCACCACCCTCATTACACGGGAGTGCTATTTTAACGCCAAGAAACCCGTGAAATTAGGCTACATTTATGATTCAAAAGATGAATGTTCGACCAGGAGTGTTAGGGCTACCTTACAATTCACAGTCATAACTACGTGCTTGTTTTATACTTTAGGGAATGTTTAGAAAAATCACTAGCCCTGATGTTTTTCACAGCCAATTTCAATTCAAAGCACGTGATCCTGTAGTTTATAACAAAGTTTTGTTGGGGGAAATCTACAGGCCCTATATAAACCTTATACGCTTATAAAACAGCATATAAAAAATTTAACTGCAGCGCGCTAGATTGCAAACTTTCTCTCATAACCAGGGTGCTGACTTAATACGTACTGCTGCTGCTCGATTTCTCCTCATTGTTGCCGGAAGAGGACTCCGGGCTGCTGGTATCTTCGCGCGGCTCCTTCCCCTCCGTTTCCCGGCACGATGGCGCGTGTTCTGCGGCGGAGCTTGTCTGCTTGGTGGCCGTTTTGTCCCCTGAGTAGTCGTTAGACGACGGAGTTTCTAAGGCGTTAGCGTACGCTGTGTCGAAAAACTGGTCGAAGGCTTGGGGCAGCACCCCATTTCTGCCAACGTTCCCGTAGAAATTGGACACTGCACAGCCCGCGCCGGAGTGGTGGTGATACGCAGCAGCGGCGGTAGAGTTGTTCTTGGCAAACATTTCCCCCATGGTGGGCTGCGAGGACATACAGTCCCGATGTACCATGTCCTCCGTGGTGGGGTAACACTGGGGCAGGTTCCCCCGGTGTGACCATTTACCGGACGCGTCAATGGCGGCATAGTCCCTGAACGTCACCTCTCTCACCGGCTGAACCTGAGGCAGGTTAGAGGAGTACGAGTATGTCATGGGCCGAGTAGACGGGGTCTGGGACAAAAACGAGGGTAGACCGGAGAAGTCTGCCCCCGCCGAGACGTAGTAGGTGCAACTGGGCAAATACATGTTCGAACCGACGGGGACCCGCTCGTCAAAATCCATCACTCCTTCACTCTACTACTCTATGTGGGTCATGCCTCTAGAGCCGCCCTTTACATGGCTCTGGAGCGCCCTGGCTCTTGCCTCTTTGAAGCAGGTCCGCGAGGCAGAAATTTTTAGACGTAGGCTGACGTGGAGAGCAATCTCCATCCATTCCAGGGAGGCGTGGGTCACGTGACCAGCGGCAGAAATTGACAGCTTTCGCGTGTATGAGATCGTGTGTGTGTGCGCAATGAGAGAGGGTGTGTGAGTGTATGTGTGAGTCAGTGTGAACGCGCGTGCGCGAGCACGAGGAGTTATTCAGTGACTGAGTGTGAGTGTGGGACAGACTGCAAGTTGTCCTGAAGCTTGACATTGGTGGTTTATCGCTATGTCGGTCTAAAATTAATTCCCTTATATGCTGCAAGTCAGAGAAAAAATATATAATTGCATTGGTTGTTAAAATGTAGAGAAGTGACATATTGCTATCGAAGGATTAACCTGATTCAATATCAATTTTAAAGATGCTATGTCCATTTCGACATTTAATCTGGGGGTGCTCGTTGAATCCATGCGTCTTGTAAACGTAATGGTATTCCTGCGGGTTTGATGTCGTCTTTGGTAAAAACCTTATGCATTTGAGGCGTGCCAACACGTGTAATATCTGTATCCTCTGGACTTGACCAAAGGACGAGCATTTCAATCAATAGGTCTGGAGGTCATTTATAATATAAGAGCCCTCACAAAAGCCCGAAATGTACTGATGGACCACAGACATCCTCTTTACCAGGAGTTTGAGCTACTCCCCTCAGGGAGATGACACAGGGCACCAGGGCATAAAGTAATAGTGCCAAACAATCCTTTGTCCCAGCGACAGTAACGCTCCTGAATGTTTAAAACGACCAGTGGGACCTGCGGGCTGGCCTACAGCTAACATTGTAGTTGACAGTGTTTTGTTTGTGTAAACCAATGAGCAAAACTGGTTGAATCAAAGTTTTTTCCACATCATTTCAACCCCAAAAAATATATGTGATGACGTGGAAAAGTAATTGGATTTGCCAAAAGTCATCAAGGTAAGGGCATTTCGATTTTTTTTCAACCAACTTTTAACCTAAATCCAATGACATGGTGAATTGTTTTTGTTCATTACGCGTTGAATTCACGTTGACAACTCAACCAAATTTAAATCGCGAGTTGATCTGACATCTGTGCCCAGTGAGTATTGTAGTGTACAGATAATCACTGATCGCTCATGAATTGCACTTTTTCTAATACTGCTGAATATGATTGTTTTTACTAGGCAAGTCAGTTAAGAACACATTCTTATTTACAATGACGGCCTACCGGGGAACAGTGGGTTCAGGGGTAGAACAATAGAATTTTACCTTGTCAGCTCCGGGATTTGATACAGCAACCTTTCGGTTATTGGCCAAACGCTCTAACCACTAGGCTACCTGCGCACCAGTTGCAAAAAGAACAACGCAAATATTATTTTCATGTTATGTTTGATGTTTGTCACAGGTGTGTGCTCATACTTTACAATATTATATCATGACCGTGTGGCTTCACGGCAACATTTGTCAATCAGGGTCATGTTGAAGTAACCCTTGATGTTTGGCCATGTCTCCAGTCAGGTGTCGACGACGCGGCTACCAAACAGACATTTTAGGCCATGCAGCACGCATACAACACCAACAGACATAGCTCATATCGACGCTTGGCTTTTAGAATAATCCAAACCCGTAGATCATCTCACTTTTGCCACCTAAAAAAAGACGGACGTTTTGTTAAACGGTATTCAAAAAGTTGCCAATATTGCACAATATTGTTTACGACAGCAATAACCAAGGAGCCACTGCATCAGTAGGCTTACTTCATATTGGACCACAGGAAGTATGTAAATAGATAGAGAGAAATGTGCGATTGTGGGTGTCTCTCTGAATATTTGGAAAACCCCAGAGCTAGACCAACAAACGGCCTAATTGGAAATTGACGTTTGTTGAATCATACATATTATACAAATTATAGTTCATTACTAGTTAGGTTACACAATTAGGCTTCTACTACACAATTAGATTGTTTTCAGCTTGAACTCCACAACTTGTGAATGATAGGCCTATACGGATATTGCTCTCACCGCCTATAAGTAAGGCTAAGAATATTAATACGCACAGATCACACAATGCGTATCTTCCCGTTTCACGCACAGATATTTCTATGCATTGAGTAAATAAACATGCCTCTATGATCTACAAGACATTGTGAAATACAATACAATTTTGTTTTTGCCGACTGAGCCCCCTTCAGCGGTCCAGAAAATAGTCCAGACAATATTCGAATTCTTGGTGAGAACGTCAACACACTACAACTGTCACTATTGTGGAATACATTGATTTTGAATCAACTTTTTGTTTTGAATGATTTCTCCAGATATTATCCTCGTTTAAACCCAATTTCCCGAGAAACGTTTAAACAATTTTCCTGGAATCCGTGGGCAATATTAAAATATATATATATATATAAAAAAAAAAATATAAAATCCTATGGGCAATATTTTCGAAACCATTATTCGTTCTGAAGACCATGTTGGGTAAACACTTATTTCATCATTAACACGTTATGTATAGGCAATCTAACCAAAGGTGGAACACTAGTCAAAAAAAGGTTCATGCTTAAACATGAGAAAAAGGCCACCGCTCTATCTCATAATTACACAAAATACAATAAACTGCATGTTCCTCACGAGTGTTGTAGGCCTACCCATTTCGCAACCATTAAATAGAATGAAACACATAGGCATATGAATCATTAACAACCCAATAAAGTATATTATACAATTAAGTTGTTGCCTTGAAATAAAAAACAATGTCTATCTCGATGTATCATTTTGGAGTGTGTTGTTTGATGATACCTTTTCATTACAATGTTAAGAGTATAGCATTATTCTCTTGTCTTGACTACAGGATAGCTAAGATATCAGTCTCCTTGCGTGTTATGCGTTAATTTCCAACGCACAACAACAGTGTAAAGGACCACAGCGGTGTGCTGTGTGCCTTGTGAGACTGTGGAATCTGACTCCAATGTTCTGTGAACGAGCAACCAGAGGACGGATTAGGACCGCGGGGACTCTCTCCTTGTCCCACAGCGCTTTACCCAAATCTACTCTGCCTTTCCCTCCACACACACGGAGCTTCAGGACGCGCCAACATGACACATGTAGGCCTAGTGTAATACGACTTCGAAAGCATAACATGTACAAAGAAACTGTACGTATGAGCTAAACCCCTCTTCCAAAAAAAAAGAGAAGCATTAGAATATCCCTGGTTATCCGTCCATGCATCGTCACGTTAAATAATTGTGGGGATACAAACAAACACAATGCCTTCGCGACCACACGCTCCGCCTCTTCGTCAAACCAGACACATTCTACGACTTGTGCTAAGCCGTAATTGAGCACAGGGTGCCCAGGAAAACCAGTGGCTGCTCTGCACAGACCTGAGTTTTTATAGTGCCTTAGCTCCTATTTTTCCTTCTCCGCCAGACACCATCAAACCGACCAGGCGTGATAGGAAGTTGCCACCTACACGGACTCAGGAGCCAAAGCCGTGCAGCGACATATAAAAAAACAGACATTCTAAACCTAAACAGGTAAGATTCTAACATACTCTTATCAAAATTGAAATGAGCTGCAAACACTTTTTTGTCAATGTAAACAATTTGTCTATACTGACCCAGATTTTTTAAATAGTTAGCTAAAGTTAGAAACAAGCAATAGATAGACATTTAAGTTTCAACATTTCATGTAAACAGTTTTTATGTTCGAGGAAGACGCTTCATAACACACTTGATTCATGTCGACACTAAGACATCCCTCTTTAGTTATTGTGGCTTTTCTTCGGTGGCCAAAAAACGAGACGGCAGTTCTGCGTAAAAGCCCCCCACGCCATAGCTTTGTCTGTGCGGTCGACTTCAAGTTCGGGGGAGGGAGAGGGTCACCGCCCACGGGGTAGGCCCTTAAAGTAAGGACTGCAGACGCCATTTAAGGGCACGGTATGCCCCGGATGAAGTTTCCCTGATTACAAATGCATTTTCAGCTCCTGGCAGCAACTCTGTGAGTTAAGGAAAGAAGAAGGTGGCTTTAGGTTACCAGACCGATCGACGTCTGCATGTGTGAAGTGAGGTCTAAAAATGAACTTAACTTTCGTGGACTGCGTCCTAGACTTTGGAATAGCAGATGTTTTGGTGTAGTTTTCAGTAGAACCCTAGACACCAGTAAGTTTACACTGAGATTAGTTGCAAACTTGATATTACTTCAGAGAATTGTAATGATCAAGAACACACTGATTATAGTCTTCTCCATTTGCTACATTAAACAATGCACTTTACGCACATTAAAATATTCACTTCACTAGATCTGTTCTCAACAAAGGGATATGAGTAGGGATTTATATAGTCCCACTGATGGTAATGAAGGTGAAAGGACTGCCAGAGTAAGCATTATTAAAGAGAAAGACCAAACACTAACTTTAGACATATCTAAGTCAATATTGGGTACTTTTACAGTATTGGTTCTCGTTTCCTTTGACAAATATGGCCCACATGGCATAAATCGTTTTACATGACGAAACAATTCAATCTTTACTGTCCGGGGATATGTCTTTAAAATGTCCCTACATTCTACACTGTTTCTGTCTCTGTTGTTCAATTATATTTAAACGTACTACTAAAGCCCAGGGGTTGTTGATAGCCTACACAACAATAGCAAGTTAGAGGTTGACAATCATTCACTTTTGTTGTTGATCAAAGTGCGATTTTACCATTCAGAAAGTGGTGTATACCATTTATTTGTGGTGTATACCATTTATTTGTGGTGTATACCATTTATTTGTGGTGTATACCATTTATTTGTGGTGTGTACCATTTATTTGTGGTGTATACCATTTATTTGTGGTGTATACCATTTATTTGTGGTGTATACCATTTATTTGTGGTGTGTACCATTTATTTGTGGTG
The DNA here is from genome assembly GCF_018296145.1 of Oncorhynchus tshawytscha. Classification (NCBI taxonomy): domain Eukaryota; kingdom Metazoa; phylum Chordata; class Actinopteri; order Salmoniformes; family Salmonidae; genus Oncorhynchus; species Oncorhynchus tshawytscha. Next base: position 18,004,828 of record NC_056441.1, on the reverse strand, counting down.
TATACCATTTATTTGTGGTGTATACCATTTATTTGTGGTGTGTACCATGTTTCGTGGTGTGTACCATTTATTTGTGGCGTGTACCATGTTTCGTGGTGTGTACCATGTTTCGTGGTGTGTACCATGTTTCGTGGTGTGTACCATGTTTCGTGGTGTGTACCATGTTTCGTGGCGTGTACCATGTTTCGTGGTGTGTACCATGTTTTGTGTACCGTTTATTGGTTCAGCTTAGAGTCGATGAATGGGAAACAAAATGTCGCATGCTACTCAAATTGATCTTTGCATTAGGCGTGAAGTCTACTGTTTCCAAAGAAAAGGCTTTGGTGATGTCCTATACATCTTCAGCAATTGCAGTTGAATGATTGTTTACATGTTGAAAGTAAACATCGAATACGCTACTCCAATGGGGCTATATGCATAATGTATCTATCTCATCAACCCATTCTCACGTTACAATAACATTCATTCTAAACCCAACCCAGAATATCTCCGTGTAGAGTCAGTATAAATGTGTGAGCATATCATGTGTGTGTGTGGATTGTCAGTGTGCGTGAGTGAGTAGAGTTCCGTGAGTGTGCATAGAAAAAGTGCAGAAATAAAATCATAATATACGCTGCTGCTACTCTGTTTATGGTATATCCTGATGCCTAGTTCACCTTACCCCTATACATATCTATCTCTGTCACTCCAGTATCCCTGCACATTCTAAATATGGTATTGGAATTGACCCTGTAGAAAGCTTCTTACTTTATCGTGTTCTTCTTATTTCTTATTTGTATTGATCGTGTGTTTTTGTTCTACGTTATGTTATTTTAGTGCTATATTGATATTGATAAAAGGTTTAGAGTTTGCAAGAAAGGCATTTCACTGTACTTGTGCACGTGACATTAAAACTTGCAACTTAACAGTTAATGAACAGTATTCGACCTTTTTGTATTTTGTACATAGGCGCTGCTCAATTACGCACAGCCTCAACACAAAACACAACGCCTTTACCATTAACGTGACTGCTCTGGATTTCCATACAAACACATGCTTCCTTTGATTCGTAAAAAGTAGAACTAAAATGTAGTTTACGATTATCTCATGCCCAAATTATAAAAAAATATATAGGTGTTTTTTTAAACTTATATCCCATATTGGCTGTTGAGTTGTAGGCCGTTATCAAGTCTATGAATATAAGCGAAGAGGGCGTCAAGGAGGGCGATTACTACTACACAGATATATTCATATGAAACTTGATCAAAAAGCCCTGGCATGTACGTCAATACGAATTAACAAACACGAAGATACCAGGAGGCGTGAACTTTATTTAAATCAGTAAAGAACTGTTGATTTATCCACAGGTCACAGAAATGTTGGGAGAGGGCGATGGCGACGACAGAGGGACAGAGGAGGGACCACACAAGGACAAACCCCGACTAGTGGGAACACGATTCAACTCCATGGTCAATGGGAGGACGTGGCTTTAGCCGTACTATCTCTTGGATCAATTCAAGGGAAACGACTGATATCAGTCTCCCATTTAACTCTCAAGGACAGAGTACCACAAAACGAGTAAAATGACATCAGCGATGGAGAGGGGACAACCGCAAGAACCGAACTAACCTTGTGTTGGAATATGTGTTATAATCATGTGGATTTAGCTCAGAATTGGCGAGCAAATAACTTCACAAGGCAAAAGATACATTTTAAAAATTGTCGCCATGGACCTTTGGCTTAGCCTATGTACATAATGTTGCAATGGCTATTGCTTAATAAATTGTGAAACAAAACTGCGTATTTTTCTCTCCATTTTATAGCCTTCTATAAGATTCACAGCAGTTTTGGGCATGTAGTCTAAAATAGGGTAAAGTAAACCCACCAATAGCAGCAACCTATGTATATCCAAATATTTTTTCTCTGACGGCGACAGAAGCAACAAAACAGGCCTGCTTTTTGTCAACGCATCTCGTGCGTTTGAACTTGATTTTCTCATATGGACGTCACGTGTGATTATTCTATTACATTATTCACTAGTGAAATAAAAAAAATGTGATAGTAAAATGAATTGCCCATATAGAGGTGTGACAACAATGTATTGTCACAATGTGCACTGTTCCTTGGGTCAATTCGACATTTAGCTCAATCAGAAGCTAAATTATCTCCACTGTAGCCTTTTTTAATTTCATGTTTAGTAGCCTAGTTGATTTTAGCTGTATTTTAGCTAGGCTACATTCTCCGTTATTATTCTAGTTTAAACAAATATCACGCCGAACATAGGCCTACAAACAAGCCTAAATCATACATACGCTAATTTTCTCCGATTCTAAATTCACCCTATATCTGAGTAACAACATTTTTAAAAATGGCGTGTGTATGATTTAGGCCTATGTTCTGCGTGATATTATCTGAGGCTAGAACATTAACAGAGAATTTAGCCTAGCTAACATACAACTCAGTGTGTTCAACTAGACTACTAAATATGAAACTAACGTATAGTAGGCTATACCATAAAATAATATCATGTTTTAGAGTTCGGAGTATAAATAAATACGGGAAGAAATTATATAGGGATTGGTATGAAACGAAAACGAACCACATGTGTCTATAATGATACGTATGCTCAGATTATTCTTTAGTTTATATGAGCTGTGTTGCCGTTCAAAATAACAAAGAATTCCATCGAGAACAAAGCAAAATGCCCAAGAAAACGGATGTATAGGCTACCTGTATTCCGTCAATACGAAGTGGAGAACAATAGCATCGTGTAATTAAGACACAAATGACTAACATGTGTAAGTAAGACCTCATTTAAAGAATAGACTACACAGACAGACTCATTTGCGCGCACACAAGGTTAATTTTGGAGAGGACTACAAAATCATGTATTGTCGTCCATAGACCTTCCTCGTGGAAATTGAGAATTAACCTACGGATTTATATCGTCAGAGGATAAAATACCACCGCTTACACAAATTAGTAAATGAATAAGCCAGGGCATGAGTGCAGCCTACAGAGGCGTGTTGAACATAGTCTCGGGCAAGATCCTCTGCTTAACTGTTGTTAAAACACCGGTATCCCACGGTGTTTACCAGCCTAAAGTTGACTGCTTTTAAAACGGAGTATCCCACGTTGTCTACCGGGTTAAGACACAACTGTATGCGCTATACTGGCAAGCAGGCTAGGCATATGGAAAACGCTATCGGTATCTCTCGGCTATAGCCAGTTGACGATTACAGCCCTCGCCATAGTCTCCATTACCCAGGTAGACAGTGAAGGTCAAAGTAAAGAGCACACCATTAGCCCCGGCCTTTACTCATTTCCCCGCCTGACAAACTGGAGAGCGAGGCTCAGTGTGAGAGTATAGGCTGCTCCTCCACCAGACAACTATTCGGTTAATACAATAGGCCTACATATAGGCTATTCATGTGGATTTCTATTTAATTATTCATGTTTGAAAGCTTACAAAAAGGTATGTTTGTGTTTTTGTTTCGTGTGATTCGACATCAACAGCTGTTAAAACGGATAAAAAAGTCGTACTCCATGGAAGAAGGCAACAATTTTTAGTGCAGATATGAAATGGAAAATGTATAGTGAAATGACATAGCCTGTAAACACATCAGGTTGATTTGATAACGCAGCAAAAAGATTTACAGACTAACATGTACTTCTTACTTCACGTTGCCCATTTGCCGCTAAGCGTGAATCAAGCAAGACAGTGAGTAATGTGAAGCTCTCTCAACCTATTTAATTCATTTTACGCAACAGGGAATTCCAAATTGAATTGCTCCATGGAGTATTTGCAGAAGCTGTCATTCCTAGTTTTGCCTTTGGGTGGCAGCAAAACTCCAACAATGCAGTGAGCACTGGGAGTGTGTCAAATATGGAATCCAGTCCAGCTCTGCTCTACTCTGTCCGCCTGCCACAGTTTGAATATTTCTCTCCCTGGGTTGTGTGCACGTTCACGTGTGTTTGCGTCTGAACCGTGTTAAGCGCACGCAGACTGTGCTCTCAGCTGAGGCGTTCTTGATCCTGACTTCAATTTGTCAGAAAGAGGAATAGTATCATGTTTAATAAATAATAATTGGCAAACTAAGACGTTAAATGTCTTTATATATTTAGCATATTTTTACATTATAATTCTTTATGAATTTTGGACAACACATTAATTGAAGTTTTGCTCATCATTGTTTAAACAGTTATTATTACATAGCTTGTTACCAATTTAAAGAATGTTTTAATAAACTAAAAATCCTAATTTATTTTCAACCATAAACAATATTTTATTAATGTATTACTATTTGCCTAATACAGAATTAAATACAAGTATAAACTATTTATTTTGAGCACTTGCGGCCTTAAGCTTATAGCCTCATTTGGGTTAGATATGTTCATAAGTTATACCATTTTGATGTGATGACCCATTAGTATTGCCTTGACTAGGCCTATAGACTATGAAAATAAAATTTACAACGATGTTAAACAACGTTTCGAACCAGCAAAAATATAAGGACGAGACGGTTCTAATCCAAATGTATGTGTGATTCCGAATGAGAGGTGGCTAGGCAAATACCATGCACCACAAGTGTGAGTCCACTGATTCAGAATAGCAAAAGACAAGGCTACAGGTAGCTTACAAGAATAAGGTGTAGAGTAGGCTACGCTGTCTTTATTTCCCTATGCACTATACCCTACTACGCCCTATGACACGAAGTCTTTTCTTAAAATCGTACATTTTCTTTAAGCATATACATTTTCTGTTAAAGCCTACTCTCCCGCAGCAATGAAATCAATATCTTTACAAAATATGGGTAGCACAACCTCTTACAGGGCGAAAATATCGAATATGTTGGTATGTTTTCCTGTATAGGCTTCATGGTTGACTTTGCTGGTTCATGCGTTAAACGCATTGTATGTGCAATGCGACATAGCCTGCACTCAGCATATTTATTCATAAAACAAACATAACTTACCTCAATGAAATATGTAGCCACACTTGGCGAAGGCCTACAGTGTGATTCGTGGGTGAAATTTTAGTACAGCTTGTAAAAACATTTTTCATTCACTTTTTTTCTAGGTGTTTATATTTTTTGGCTAAATTCAGTGACCGCAGGATTCATTTTTTTCTATTTGATCATGAAATGCTTGTAGTAAATGTGCATAGCCTGCATTCACGACGATAACAACAAGGAGCTATTGGCATCTGTGAGTGTAAACCCCTTCCCTTCTATAATCACCATGTGTTTGTTTGCTTTGCTAGTTTCATGTCTGCGTTGTTTTTAATATTTGCAGAATGGTCTCCCACTGGGCACAGACGTCATTTCGACGTCTAGTTATGATTTACATTTGGAATAAGTTATCAACTAACGTGAATTCAACGTGAAATCACCAAAACATTTCACTATGTCATTGGATTCAGGTTAAAAGTTGGGTGACAACAATACGAAATTCCCTTATGTTGATGACTTTTTTCAAATTCTATAATTTTTCCATGTTGATTCAACATCATCACATTTACTTTTTTTGTTGAAATGACGTGGAAACAACGTCGATTTAACCAGTTTTTGTCCAGTGAGCTGTGCAATAGTATACATTTATGATGCAGGCCTAAATCTAGTGCACAGAGACTAAACGGATATGATGTCACTAATACAATAATATAACCATAAGTGGTAGGTAACACGCTAGAAATGATGATCTTCATCAATCACCAGAGCATGGTGCAAGTCAAAATAGTATTTAAGAAATTGATATTTTAGAAATTATAAATTTAAACCCCTTATTATTCACAATCGTATAGGCTAATAGTTGTACTGCTACGGCTGGTGGGTGGAATACTGCAGCATCAGCGAATCAAAATGCAGAGGCCCATTTCTTCTCTCGATGTCACATTCAAGGGCTATAGGCCTACATTACATACTACAGATGTGCATGTAATCAGCCAACACAGCAACAGTTAGCCTAAGAACCAAAATCTATATGTTAGTTTGTTTTCCATGAAAATTAAAAAGTGAGAGCATTCATGGCCTTGCGCATCAAGTTACCTCACTGACACGGTAGTCCTGTTATTATCAGCAGACATGATAGCGAGACGGTCACCAGTTCTAACAAAATATGATCAGTCATATATTTGGGGATTAAGAAATGCCAAAATGGTAAACATGTTCATGCATGCTTTGTTCTTGGGATGACAAAATGATTGAAGAACTGATTGAAAATACATTTCAAAACCAAAGCTAATTGCAAGACCTCAAGGAAATCGAAAACAACAATAAAGTCCGCATGGTTATTATCTGCAGAACATTGGCCTACTCATTTTTAAAAACACAAATTTGATACCTCTGTGACGCTGAAGCGTTTATATGGAAGCAATTTTTAAATAGTTGAAATCTGTGACCGACTCAGTGGTGGTAATTATAGCTGTGGCTGAGGCAACGTGCATCCGACTGAAGATTCTACTCATCTTATTACGACTTGATGATAAGAATGCTTATGGGAGTGTATTAAATAACAAGACCATGTAAGTGAATATAAAGAATCGAAAATAACTGAACGTACACACAACTGATATCTACAGGAAACACTATAGGCCAAACAAAGAGTTGTTGGAGCAAGTAGGCGTATCGTTTCAAATAGGCTAATGTTTGTGTAAATATTGTTCCTAAATATTTCCACAATGTTATCGTGTAAATGTAGCCTATAGGCCTATTATTATTATTGTTGTTGTTGTTATTATTATTATCAGATTGTGTTAGTAAATCTACTTGAAGTAGCGTAGTAGACTAGGCCTATTCAGATGCAAGTATGTCTCCACTAACAGTCACCTGTAGTGCTTGAGACAATCTCATCACTAGATGGCGATATAGGCCTTATAATAATCCACATACACACAACAACACTTCCATTATTTGCTTGAGTGAGACATTTTCGATGCACTCAACAGGTAGATTCAGACACTTCGGAATACCATCGCACCCAGGCGACACCTGGAATTAACGTCGAAATGGATAGAGCCCAGAGTAGTTCTACACAGTCTGGCCAAACACTGATCTTCCGCATTCAAGCATAAAATCATACGCCGGTCAGACATGTTCCTCACACACGGTAAACAGGCTTGATAATTGAGCCTCTCACACTGCTTCTGAATCTAAGAATATCTTCAACCAATTCAAAACGTCACACCAAAAACGAAACCATCTCTGTAATATACTGGACGGATGTTCAAATCAGAGGTCGTGGATATATATGATTCAACAATGTCCGGATTTTATTGGACAGATTTTTGTGTCAATAGTTTTACACCGACATATTTAACAGACACAGATAGCCTTGACATATTATAGTTTTGTCTGTATAGTTTACCTTTATATACAACCACATGAATACACACACAATATAAAAGACATATGGTTCACATGGGCACACATTTCCCAGAAAATGATGGATGCATTACAAGCGGGATTGCACCTTGGATTGGTTATGAGTGAGAGCAGGAGAACCGTTTGAAGAAGCTAAACTTTAAATTAAGATGCACGTGTTTAGTGGAGTGTTGAAGGGGAAATGGAACGGATTAATATTTAACCGTGGAAGCTATAATCCTAAAGGCCGTCACTTCCTGGGGATTTCCAAATGTTGTTTTTTTTCTCCACACGGTGAAGTTAGAGTGTCTGTTTTCCTGAGGTTACTGCATGCCAGTTGCAAAAATTATACGGCCCTAACTTTCTCCTTGCTTTGGTCTCCATTCACCGAAAACAATACACAATGGAGGAAAATGGAAGGTCCAGAGTTTTTCTACATTTTCGTTCCATAAATGTCTCGGCACGCATTTGGCAGAGTATATTTGTGAACCATGTTCGGTGGGAAATAAGGGTAAAATTGTTCCAATCAAAAGGCGTGAATAGCATATTGTGTGTGTGTGTGTGTGTGTTCAATCCCCATCCCATTGTTGTATGTCAGTCAAAACTAGCTGATGCTCTTCACTTTGACGACCACCTTCTTCTCCTTTACGCGTCTGTTCTGAAACCAGATAGTGACCTGTCGCTCGGACAGGTTCGTCTGGGCCGATATCCTCCTTCGTTTGTCCTTTGTTATGAATTTATTGGCCGCGTACTCGCGCTCAAGTTCCTTCAGTTGCACCTTGGTGTATGGCACGCGCTTCTTTCTTCCACGTCGGAAGGAGCTCAGGTCCCCTCCCACAGGAGACACCGCGTCTGGTGGAGCAAAACGGAAAGCGAAATGGATATAGTAAGCCGTTCACAAACCATACACAAAAAAGGTTACGTCTAAAACATAAAGGGGGTCTTTGGCTGTCCCTATAGGAGAAGCCTTCGAATAACCGTTTTTGGTTCCCGATAGAACCCCTTTGGGTTCCATGTAGAACCCTTTCCACAGAAGGTTATACATGGAGCCCAAAGGGGTTCATCCAGGAACCAAAAAGGGTTGTCCTATGGGGACAGCCGAATGACCCTTATGGAACCCTTTTTTCTAAGACTGTATTCTCATAAACGAATTTACAAACACGCGTTATATTTTTTGACAGAAAAGGCATCGTCTCTAACATTTTGTTGTGGATTAAGCAAAAACAAACACAATGAAAAGTTGTTCTGGTTTATTGCGTAAAACCTGAGGGCTCTCTACCTATGTTGTACCTGGTATGGAGGATTTCCACATGTGTCCGAGCTGAGGCTGCTCCTTGGTGCAGTAGACCTGCCCGTTCCAGCCGTTAGTTAGAGCCCACGGCTGGTAGCTCTCCATGGGCAGCAGGGGCTCGTGTCTGTGTTCTGCTGGCCCGCTCATAGTTGGTACAACTGGCACGTCCAGGTAACTGGGTACGGGCTGGTATGGGACCGACGTATAGCTCGGATAGAAGGCGAACTCCTTGGCCCTAGAGGTGAAGTCATCGCCCGAAGCGGATGTGTCCATGTACTTCTCCCCGTACGCAGAGGGGGGCTGCGTTCCGCACGACTTTAAGCTACTGTGGTGCGACATTCTGCACGGATAGTAGCCGCTACCGAAGTATCCATAGGGCAGGGACGCGCTGGAGGAGCTTTGCACAGCCGAGCAAGGGCTGCACTGCTTGGATGGCTCGCCCATTCCCGGGGTTGGGACGTCGCTTGACGAGTATGCCGTGCTCGGAGCGAGGGACGCGGGGTGCGCCATCAGGTTCCTGCATTGGTTTGCCGCAAAGTTGCCTCCCGCAAAACCACCACCGCCAGCGTCCATGTTCTTGCTCACTTCATCGGAACCGCCGCCGTTGTCGTAGAGGAACATGACCGACGGGTCGACCCAGCGAGGACGGAAGAGCAGTGACGTTGTCATAGCACGACATCCAGCATTGAGGCTTCTGGCTCTTTTTTAAAAAAGCATAGAGGCTGAAAAAAGGAGATACTGATTCCGAGAGAGTAAGCGACTCTGACGCGCCCGGGTGCACCAAGGTCTCGCCTCTATTGGCCAAGAAGGGGCCACGTGATAGGCTATGCAAAGAGGACGATAAATATCTCCCAGTGCGGATAATTAAATGTAGAAAAAATGCGGCTTTGTAAGATGACCGTACCTATCAAGGGATTTGGCTTGTCTTTTTGCCGCTCAAAACGAGAGGTTTTCGTGTGTAAATAGAAAAATAAATATCTATATCTATATTTATATATCTATACTTATATATATATATATATCACTCCTATATACGGTTACACTTCAAACCTAAATTGGTTTGAAAAGGGTTTTTATTTTATCATTGGAAAGCAAAATAAAAAGGACCTAGTAGTCCAGACGGGTTCAAAAGACTGCGGTGACTCACCAATTTAAATACATCCATACACGTTGCTTTTACGCACATAAAGGCAGTCCGTGTAAACATGTCTATGACACAATGTCATTGCTGATTATTTTGTACATGGTGGGCCTGTATTAATTCCACAAAGTATAATCCATTCAAAGCCACACACCCCAATACAGCTCACATAATTAGTACATAGCGTAAGGAATGGTCGCCAAGGACACGTTTCCCAATATCCCATAAACGACAATGGAGATGGACTACTAGCTAATGTTAACAGTGTTTGAACAGACCGAACCACTGTGGGGAACACGGATGACTCATCCAAGAGACACGTATCGGATAGGGAGTGGAATAAAGAAGGGAAATCAACAAGCTTTAGAACAACACGTCCATCTCATTTTTCAACTAAAGATAATTAAGCTCAAATCCATGGGAGATGCTCTCAATCAAAATGCCCCGTTTTCTTATCACTCAAATTAGAGCGACAGGTTCGAGCATTCAAGAAATGAGTGAGAATTCGGATAGACAGTGTGCCCAACAAATACCAGATCCCTCGCTTCCGACATGTTTACAATATGCAAAGACAGAAAACAGTTCTCAATGTTGGCAACTCGGTTGTTTTTCACGTAGCCTACGGGGTAGACGCGGTTAGAGGCCAAGGTCAAGTTGAAAGTTGCTGTCTAGCCGACGAGTCTGTTGGGTTATTCAGTCTTTGAAGGACCCGGCTGAGTTCTTGAAAAGGGCGGAAGAGGGGTGAGAATTCCTGTCCTAATGAAAGCTTTGGAGGGCATTAACTTTTACTATCATTTTGTTTTCTCGAACGTTTTATTCTCGTTGTGTCTAAGGAAACATGTTATGCATCATGTGTTTTGCACACGTTGGAAAAGTAGGCTAATCGGAAAGTTTCATTTGCAAACCAGTCTCGTGTTTTGGAGACTTTTGGTGAAGACGGGTGAAAATGATGTGAAGTAGTATAGGCATGTCGTTGTGTTTTGTCTGCTTTGTCGTGTTTATGTCTCTCCTTAAGGCTCTCCTTTCAAATATATTGTTTCAGGAGAAAAAAGCAAGAATATTATAGGCAAAACCAGCCTGGACTTACCTATAGCCTATTTTCTCTGGTACAGTATAATGCCATGAAAAATATGGTCATTTGGTTAGTGAACTTCATTGCTGTAAAACTAATAATGGGCCTAAATTAAATAATGCAAGCCGTCAAATGGCAACGTTTGTTTCAGGCTATAAATGGAAGCCAACAAAAGTGCTCAAAGATTCATTCATATAGAATTCAAGCATTTTTCATAGACATTCTTGCCTATTTTCGCGCCATAATACTATTATTGTGGTGCGATCACATAATTCAGTATGCATTTTTCCATAGGCATTCTCATCTTTTATTACGTCATAATAATGTTAATAAAAACGTCAAAGGCACTGTGCCTCAGCCACAGTATAAATACCACCATTACGAATTCGATATTAAAGCTAGATCGCGTGCAGGGTCCAAATGATCCATTACACAGCAATAACAAACGTAGGCATTATTAGCACGTCAAACCAGTTATTTCTTTGTAGGCCTATTATTTGAATATTCTTGATGGATGAGGGACTTAATAAACTGTCGTAGTCATCTTGGACCGCAGGAAGAGTAGAAGAGTAGATCCCCTAATTGGGGATCCTAATACTACTACTACAGACGTCAGATATGAGACAGAACATAAAGCCTCAAACAATGTCTATCTGAATCCGAAAAACGTTGAAAAACATAACCTTATTGATTAACATTAGTGTTCCACATGATTTCCAATACAAATGTACTCAATGTTGTTTAACCTGTCGGCTATACAGGCACGATCGCGTGTAGGGTCAAACCAGTTCATTCTTTGTAGTTATTTGTATATTCTGTATATTCTGGATAAGATTAAAAAAACAAGGCAGTTAACCCACTGTTCGCCGGTAGGCCTTCGGTTTTCGCCGGAGGCCTTCGGCCCCTTGTTCAGGGGCAGAACGACAGATTTCTACCTTGTCTGCTCTGGGACTCGATCCAGCAACCTTTCGCTCTAACAACTTGGCTACCTGCCGCCGGTGACTGCGATAGTTTATTAAACATTTTTAAAAATAAAACATTTAAAAATATAACAAATATAACAATATAACACAATATAACATTATGACAGAGATTGCGCATGCACTCAGATGTTAACATGCCGTAACGGGACATTAAAACACATCAATACATATGTTCGGCTGTTAGGATAGCCTAGATTCTTCATGATGTATATCCTTAAGAAGTAGACGACTGATATCTTCCTAGAACTTGATTAAACTAACCCAGTCCTGATTCATCGGACATAGATTGTTGACGTTGTACCTCTTTTCTTGTGAACGGGCAATCTATTCTTGCAATATTGAAATAAGTGTGTGTTTTTTTTAACCAATAATTATATGTGTGGTTTATATGTGGCTTATATGTCCAATCTATAGCCTATGTTTTATCAATTTCATGTTCCGGGAAGGAGAATCTGTGATACATAAGTTGATATGTCAGCTTTTCAGATAGGCCTATTAGACATAATCCACATCCGGTGCTTAACTTTATATTTATCTTTATAGCCTAATTAGTCATGAACAAATTTGAGAAAGCTACTCAATATATATCGTGAAATGACACGATTTGGCGTTATCAAATATCTAGCTATTTCTTTTTCTTTTCTATGTAGCTAACCATGATGTGTAAAGGCCTAACTAACCTATAACAATGAAGCTATGACACAAATAGAACGGTTTTGTGAATCAGGTTTAAATCATCAGGCTACATTTGGACTTTCTCTTTTTGCTCACATTAACATGGGTTGATCCAACAAAGATGTTCCAAAATCAAACGTTTGAAATGGTAATACATTACATTAAATATTTACATGATCTTGTAAAATAAATGGCAATGTAAGCAAGGTTCTGTCTTAAACCCGGGTTTTCTGGCGCCGGGCCTGCAATCAAAAAATCGGGAGCTGTCACGGAGACCATGGCGCGCGCAGATGCAGTCTGTTTTGGTGGTCTGACCCGAACAGACATCCCTATCGAGGAACTGACCACCGCCATGCGCCACAACAATGCCCAGACATTCTACTGGCTAGGGAGACCCGTCTGTAAAGTCATTACCAAGAGCATAGACATTCTTAGTTTCGACTGGCATTGTCATTTCGCAGCAAATAACAATGTTTTCATCCTATGTGACGTAACAATAGGCTTACAAAATAATTGTAAAACCATTAAAGGAAAATCTAAACCATTTGGAAAGCTATGAATTATCATCATATTACCGTTTTCCAATAACAATTGGTGAAATGCAGAATACGTTGCAAAGATGCGGGCCTATTCCCAACCCGTCTATTCTTTCCAATCCATAAAGTGAGAAAAATGTGCCTTATCCAGTTGTTGTGGTGTGATGTGAAACTAAATTGTAGTATAGAAAGTAAAGCCAAATCAACACAAATATGTTTCTGCGGTAGAGCCAGTGAACCACAGGACGGCCTGGCACGTAACTCTTCTATGTTCTCCGGCCCTTAACGTGATGTGGCACTAAAGGATAAAATAAAAAGGAAATTGGCAAATAAGAGTCAACAGGGTGGCTCTTGAATCGCGCCTTTGACTGACAGCTCCGTTATACATTCGCTCTGACTCAAAGTGTCACAAAGTAGAAGTCTTAAACATTTTGTTAACGGGCTGCTAAAACCGTAAGCTACATGTTACATTTATTGCCACAATGGAATCCCAGTAAATATATAGGCCTACAGTTAATTTCAATGAAACTTCAGCCGCTAGCCAGTTGCACATCTGTTGTATTTTCGAACGCTACCAGTTCCCCATCAGTGGACTGATTAGGCTCATTTGCACCAGCCCCTGTAAGATACTGTTGCTCTTTCTGATGAATGAGCCCTTCCTACACATTATTGTCCCAAGGACGAGGCCATGGAACTCTTTCCAGTTAACATACAAAGGGAAATGCATTATGTTTAAAGCAAATTCTAATCAAGACGTCTGTATATATGCTGCAGAACATCCAGCCACTCACTCACTACCTATCAACAAGTTCACTCAGATCGAGTCACCATGGAATTAGGCTAACATTTTCTTTTACCAATTTCTTTCCTGATGACGTTATTACTATGGCACAAACGCTTCACTATTTATAACCATTTGCGTTTCTGTATGGCCAAACGATTCGTCATTAACAATAAACAGCAAAAGCAGAATTTCCCACTAGCTTTAACATAAAATAAAGTTCTTAAAAAACAGCAGGCTATATTACACAATAGTTTACGGAAACGAACATCAAAAAAGTGTTAACAAATTACACCAAAAAACCTATATCCAATAGTCTGCAAGTGTTCAACAATAAAGCCCATTCACCTAAATATATAGGCTAGCCTACATTTTTAGATGGGCTTTACCGTTCCTAGTTTTAATGAAAAAAAAACACAATTTGTGCAAAAGCCAAACTTTAAATACATATTTATTGACATCCGTTGGTTTTGATTAAAAATGTCTAAACTTCACAGACCTTTGATTCCTGTGAACGGAATTGTATTTTATGTTTTACTTTGTCCTCGGTTAAGAAATACTTCTAATCCGTCGTGATTTAGTCGTATGTCTCATCGTTCCAAAGGAAAATTCATTTTTGTAAAGGAAATTCCTACATGTTTTGCATTCGTAAGACAAACAATCAATGGTGCAATGGTTATCCGCTATACACGATTTTGTAAGGGAAAAATTAATAGATCGAATAAAATAGAACCTTCATTTCACTTTCTGAAATATGCCAAATAAAATCTATTCAAAGACATGCCATGTTAGTCACATTACAACGAGCTTCGATTTCACATAAACCAAATATACATTCTTAAAGAAACACAAAGTATTGCACAATGTCAGATTCAGTTGTTCATTCAAAAAGTTCTATAGACATTTCATCACGTCAATAAGTTACGATGGGTCGACGACACAACAGAACTCCCAATACATCACAGGTAGACACAATAACACACCGATAACAACATGAACATCGTATTGGACACAATACAATTAATATCAAATTAGGCTACATTCCAATTGCATTGTTATATAACCAACGCACAAACCCACCTCGTCTCACCTTCTTTATCAATATAACATTTGCACATAGGCTACAAATGATGTGGTCAACATTTGGTCTTCAGTGAAACTAGGTTTCGGTGAACCTGGTCAAACTTGTAAAGGATAAACACAAATAAACGTGTGACCATGATGCAATAGGCTACACAAAGTCAGGACATTCGTTGAAGGGCATATTTCTAAAATACTATCATTTCAATGGCTTCATATCCTGGAAAGTTAAAGAAAAGGCATGGCGCTCTCCATTTTCGATTCCCAAAGCCAACATGTGGATCTCCTCGACCATAATAAGACAACCGATCAGGTGTGTTGGCTTTTCAGTTAGGAACGCTTTGTGTATTCCATTCCATAGGCTTTACCAACTCAACTCAAAAAAGGATAACTCGGATCAATAAGGATTCTACATTGATTTCCTACACTAGCACAGCGGTAGAATGAAGGTGAAAGTTATACTAGCCTATATATTATTACGAGTCTCTTTCAAGCCCAATATATGGAAATACAACGTCAGCCGAGTTATAGTTATAAAGATGAAAACAGGTAAGCCTATGGAGCGTTTCAGGTTCGTGCCAGGTGAGTGTTGCGTGTCACGGTTTTCCACGCTACGGATGACATTGTGGTAAACCATACCGTCGGCTACTGAATGGTGTTTTCGTTTTAATGGGGTGATGTAGGTTTCAGTGGCTCGTTAATCTCTTCGTTATACGGAAATGCAGTGCGTGTGAGAAGATCAGTTAGAGGTAACATATAGAGGCGCGAGGAGCTATGAAGAGGGGCTTAAAATTACAAGAGAAGAAATCTCCAGCTCGAGCCACCTTGCATTCTCTAGACATATTTCCGGACGCGTTTCAAGGTCAAAGCATTTAAAGCTCTGGTGGCTGCGTCATCCAGGTTCAAGGCCAAGTTGAAGCCGGGATGGTGGCGGTGCTAGGATAGCAGAACACGTATTCTTCCGTTGGCATATCCTCTTTAATAACAATCCTAACCAAATCCATTGGAATTGAACGTGTTTGATTTGTTTTGCCCTGGTGGGTATTGATGGAATAGCTCACTCTCGTTCAAAACGAAAATACTGAGACAGTAGGGTTGCAGGTTTCACAGGGTTGCATCGCGCACTGCGCAGACTCCATGGTCAAGTTCACCTTAGGCCCGCTTGTAAAACCGAGAGGGGCGCAATCTGCAATGTCTGCTGAGGGGGCCGCTTCCCCTTTTAGTCGCAGTGTATAAGACACTATAGCAAAGACTAGAGCAAAACCACAACACACTGTGTCCCGTTTTCCTTCCGGTTCTTGCACTTATGTTGCCCACCTATATGGAGAACAGACATGTATTTGGGTATATCCAACAATGAACGAGTCATATTAACTCATCCGTTGTCCTCCCAGTTACATTATCTAAAACACACACTATAAAGTGCCACTACTGTAAACGAACAAGGTCATCTTTGAATTGCGCAAAAGAGCATTATAAGTGTTAGCCTATCTGCTGACAGATCACAAGATAGTATCTGTCTTGACTGCAAAGTTGCATAACTCCTCACAGGTAACACAGGGGCTATCTTGTATCCTATAGCACAAAGAGTGGCAAACGAGAATATCACAAGAGAGCATGAGATATGTCCATGTGAAAAAGAGGTAGGGTGAATTCAGAAAGATTGGGGCATCATAACAGTTTACTCCTGATGTGTTTATTTCTTGGTCTGGCAAGAGAAAATTAAAGCGATTGTTAAAGCCCTTGAAGAGAAACCACATGACCAATATTACATCACAGGAAGCTCACCACACAAAACACATGGTATGATCAGTGACATAGCTTTTATTCTATTTTTATGTTATGGTTATAAAACTGTCATAAATGATGCACAGTGCCACATTGTGATGTAAATGTGCATACTATGTACTGGTGCATCAAAATGCATAAAACAGTTGCCAATATTATGTATCAATTTTATAAATCAGTATTTTTGTTGTTGGCTTTACCAACCATAGCTAAAGTAGGACAGCATGAGTAGCTAAAGTAGGACAGCATGGAGTAGCTAAAGTAGGACAGCATGGAGTAGCTAAAGTAGGACAGCATGGAGTAGCTAAAGTAGGACAGCATGGAGTAGCTAAAGTAGGACAGCATGAGTAGCTAAAGTAGGACAGCATGAGTAGCTAAAGTAGGACAGCATGAGTAGCTAAAGTAGGACAGCATGGAGTAGCTAAAGTAGGACAGCATGAGTAGCTAAAGTGGGACAGCATGAGTAGCTAAAGTAGGACAGCATGAGTAGCTAAAGTAGGACAGCATGAGTAGCTAAAGTGGGACAGCATGAGTAGCTAAAGTAGGACAGCATGAGTAGCTAAAGTAGGACAGCATGGAGTAGCTAAAGTAGGACAGCATGGAGTAGCTAAAGTAGGACAGCATGAGTAGCTAAAGTGGGACAGCATGAGTAGCTAAAGTAGGACAGCATGAGTAGCTAAAGTAGGACAGCATGGAGTAGATAAAGTAGGACAGCTTGGAGTAGCTAAAGTAGGACAGCATGGAGTAGCTAAAGTAGGACAGCATGAGTAGCTAAAGTAGGACAGCATGGAGTAGCTAAAGTAGGACAGCATGGAGTAGCTAAAGTAGGACAGCATGAGTAGCTAAAGTAGGACAGCATGGAGTAGCTAAAGTAGGACAGCATGGAGTAGCTAAAGTAGGACAGCATGAGTAGCTAAAGTAGGACAGCATGGAGTAGCTAAAGTAGGACAGCATGGAGTAGCTAAAGTAGGACAGCATGAGTAGCTAAAGTAGGACAGCATGGAGTAGCTAAAGTAGGACAGCATGAGTAGCTAAAGTAGGACAGCATGGAGTAGCTAAAGTAGGACAGCATGAGTAGCTAAAGTAGGACAGCATGGAGTAGCTAAAGTAGGACAGCATGGAGTAGCTAAAGTAGGACAAAGTAGGACAGCATGGAGTAGCTAAAGTAGGACAGCATGGAGTAGCTAAAGTAGGACAGCATGAGTAGCTAAAGTGGGACAGCATGAGTAGCTAAAGTAGGACAGCATGAGTAGCTAAAGTAGGACAGCATGAGTAGCTAAAGTAGGACAGCATGAGTAGCTAAAGTAGGACAGCATGAGTAGCTAAAGTAGGACAGCATGAGTAGCTAAAGTGGGACAGCATGAGTAGCTAAAGTAGGACAGCATGAGTAGCTAAAGTAGGACAGCATGGAGTAGCTAAAGTAGGACAGCATGAGTAGCTAAAGTAGGACAGCATGAGTAGCTAAAGTAGGACAGCATGAGTAGCTAAAGTAGGACAGCATGAAAAGTAGGACAGCATGAGTAGCTAAAGTAGGACAGCATGGAGTAGCTAAAGTAGAACAGCATGAGTAGCTAAAGTAGGACAGCATGGAGTAGCTAAAGTAGGACAGCATGAGTAGCTAAAGTAGGACAGCATGAGTAGCTAAAGTAGGACAGCATGGAGTAGCTAAAGTAGAACAGCATGGAGTAGCTAAAGTAGGACAGCATGGAGTAGCTAAAGTAGGACAGCATGGAGTAGCTAAAGTAGAACAGCATGGAGTAGATAAAGTAGGACAGCATGGAGTAGCTAAAGTAGGACAGCATGGAGTAGATAAAGTAGGACAGCTTGGAGTAGCTAAAGTAGAACAGCATGGAGTAGCTAAAGTAGGACAGCATGGAGTAGCTAAAGTGGGACAGTCATATAGGCTTTTCCAATGGAGGAAAGATATCCAGTTTCCATTAGAGACCCCTGTACTTAGGTTAGGCAGAGCTCTGATTCTTGTAGTGCTATATCCTGTTCATTTTTTATTTATTGTAGTACTGTTGTTTGTACTGTTATATGACTTAATTTAGAAAAGGTGGGACACTTTATGCATTTCCCTCTTCTGTTACCTCTTTTGACATCTATCCAACATATTAGCCCAACACATGATACATTTCTGAAACCCATTGGCGTATAATTAGGACTATAATAATAGTGTCCAATTTATCTAACCAGAGAGGAAGAGGCGAAGTGAGAGGTACAACTGAGCCCAAAATCTGTCTTCTAAAGTTAGTGGCGTTTTTCGTTTTTTTTTCGCTAACCAAGTGCAGAGTTTTTGTATGGAGGTCAATGAGAGAGTGTCGAATTTGGATAACAATAAATTGAATGGCTTATTTGCTATATGTTGCTTATTTGATTGAATTGAAGATTCGTAATTATTAGGTTGTTAGAAGTGCACTGATATAAGTAAAACACCTAAGATCCCGGCAACTTTTAGAAAAAACACTTTATATCAGAGTTCTAGAATGTCGCTTCTTAAAATGTGTTTTAAAGCTAACCCTAACCTTAACCACACTGTGAACATTATGCCTAACCCTAATCTTAAATTAAAACAAAAAAGCAAATGATTGTTTTCATACATTTTTATGATGTACCCAATTCTGACTTTGTGGCTGTGGTAACTAGTGGAGACTGTTGGTCTTCTCATTGGCTAGAATGGTCCCACCTGATCTTGCCACCTCCCGACTGCCTTCCATTTTTAAGACATTTATTTTCATTGATAGAGCGGCCACTTGTTTCCCAAAAGCACAAATGGATGTGTCATGCCTCCTGTGAATAAGATATCTTTTTTTGTGTGTGAGTGTGATTAGGAGACATCTT
The DNA here is from genome assembly GCF_018296145.1 of Oncorhynchus tshawytscha. Lineage (NCBI taxonomy): Eukaryota > Metazoa > Chordata > Actinopteri > Salmoniformes > Salmonidae > Oncorhynchus > Oncorhynchus tshawytscha. The sequence goes on along the minus strand of NC_056441.1, from coordinate 17,985,300 downwards.
GAGGATTTCAGAGATGTATCATGTGTTGGGCTAATGTGTTGGATAGATGTCAAAAGAGGTAACAGAAGACTGAAATGCAAATTGGGTCCCACTTATACCTAATTCACCATAGGGATTCATTGAAAATAAACACGACTATCAATTTAAATATTTATATTTGCAATGATTCTCTAAATTAGATGTTTAATATACTCGATGCAACCTGATGAATTAATTAATTGCAAAACGTGTAGCAGCCTAACTAATACACAAGAAATGGAAACGTGTGATGTAGGCCTACAAGAAATATTGCAAAAAAATATTTCACTTTAATGTTCGTCTACTTGGTATATAGAAACAAATACAGACCAATGGAATCCATTTTCAATAGGCGTTACAGTACAAAAAATGCATTTGTATTTCACCCCACACAAAGGATTATGCAAATACATATTTAATGTATAACAAGTTTATATGGTTTTAAAAACTCAAAATTATCTTGCAAAACTCGAAGATAGGCAGAAATAGAAACCTAAAAGATACTTACTGATTATGCCACAGAGGGTATCATCAGATCAGAGATTCAGAATAAAACATTTGATAACCAACTATGTAGCTAGGCCTATGGAGTAGCCTAGTATGCTTTACTGCCAAAATACACAGAGGGTTTACATTTGGCTGTGATTGTGGGTATGTCTACTACAAATATTTAGCCTTGGGCTATAAAATAAGCTTCAGTGTTCTCAGACAAGTCGGTGTATTTCCATGAACCCAGATGAATGGAGGGAAAACAGTTGAATGAGAGTGGAACCTAGCATAATGGCCTAACCAACAGATGTTTTTGGAATGGAAACGTTGGGATTTTCGGGTTTACACAGTATTAAATGCAATTCGTTTTAAATGATCCAATATTATGAATACAAGGGGGCATTATAAGCAGGCCTAGACCCCCGTGGTACAGTGGTCAGCATTAATTAGTATTGTAGTTAGTTACTCATTATTACATTGTACTTATGGCAGCAGGTTAACTCTAAAATTCACCCCAACATGAATCATGGTGTGGAAGTCATTCTTAATCTGAAAAAGTATTAGTAATGATTATTTACACAATAGGACTAACGGCAGTATTCTTAAGTGTTAACAAAATCCAAGTAAGATAGTTTGAAGAAATAAGACATTTCGGTATCAATTAATGCAATATTATGAATGCAAAAACGCTCAATGGAATATAGACTAAATATACAGTATATATAGGGTATAGCCTATAACGCAAAGTTTCTCAAACCACCCACAATAGTTTAAAACATAGTAGGCTATGTCTTGTTGATAACTCAAACATCAAAACATCGAGGAACTCATACACTTTCAGTAGTGTTGATTGATCCAGGTAGCCAGGTCCCTATCTCTGGACATAGGCTTAAGGAAACAGTCTTGACTTACCGAAATAATTTCCCTCTCTTGTCTCTCCCAACCGTGGAATTGTATCTGCTGAAGTAAAAAGCGAAATATTAGTTAGGTTCCAATGATACATTTTATTACCATGGTTCCGATTGTGACTCGGTGGATCGAATACGTCATAAACGTTTATGTCTCTCGCGCTTGTCTTGGCCTATCTATCTATCTATCTATCTATCTATCTATCTATCTATCTATCTATCTATCTATCTATCTATCTATCTATCTATCTATCTATCTATCTATCTATCTATCTATCTATCTATCTATCTATCTATCTATCTATCTATCTATCTATCTATCTATCTATCTATCTATCTATCTATCTATCTATCTATCTATCTATCTATCTATCTATATCTATCTATCTATCTATCTATCTATCTATCTATCTATCTATCTATCTATCTATCTATCTATCTATCTATCTATCTATCTATCTATCTATCTAGCACTGACAACGTCCTGAATGATAACTTCTCATGGAGGGACAATAACATAACATTATTTTCTCCACTTTCTCATTTTAATTTCAAGAACTTCCATTTTATCACACAGGTGGAATAATTGTATGGTAGACTACTAGGGCTTCAAATGATTGAAGTGACATTTCTTACAAAATTAAATGACAGACAGAAATATAAATCTAAAAGATATAATTCCCTGAATTGCTTTTTAGTACAGAAGATTCAAAATTATTGTGCAACAAGTTACTGCTTTGCCAGACAGAGCATCATCAGATGGGAGATAAAGAATACAACAATTCCTATGCAAGTCTAAATTGACCTATGGGCAAAGAGAGTAGCCTATGATTAGACAAATGAATGAGAGTATAATCCAATCTGAAACGTTTATAGTTTTAACAGTATACTGTAGTGTGTTTCAGAGGGATACAGAGAATCGCGAGATAAAAGATGCAGACCTTAAAAACGGCATCTAATATCCTTACAGAACCGGCTCAAACACCTTTACTGTGAACTGTCATTGTAAGCGGAGAGTAGAGGGAGTGAGAGCAAGAGAAGAAAAGGAAGACAGAGGGGGAAGGGGAGATGGGCCTGTGTGCAATGTGAGAGAGGAATTTCACTCGGTCAGTCGCCCCCCTAAGAATCCGTGAGGTCTCATGTGCCTTCCTATTTTTCAACAGGCGAGGGCGCACGAGGACAGCAATGGCTGCGCGAGACTGCTTGGTGGCATCCCCTTGTCACGACGACCCCTGACGTCATCCTAGTCCCCAGTACACTGATACGGTGTATGAACTGTAGGACATGTAATATGAGTCAATGCACCTATTCTACAGACATGTTCCCTGCCCCATCCCTAACCTGCTCAATCTAACAGTGGAATCAGAGGACACAAGAACTGGATAGTCCAATAAGGAGTGGAGAATGAATGATTAGCACTAGCATCCCGATTCTCCACCCTTCGCCCAAAGCGTGCACTTGTACACTCCTCATCATGAATTTAAAAGCATTGCATTGGTGTAAGCACCATGTTTTATCCATGATGGTTATTGTTGTGCAAGTGTACTTTGGTAGAATTTTGGAGAATCGGGACCCAGCTTTCCATACTTCATCTCCGTCAATGAGGTAATAACAACTTGATCTGGATGCTTATATTTAGCCTATTCATATAAATCATATTAAATTAATATTAGGTATCCTAATCCCTAATTATATGAGCCCATCCTTCAATAGTAATGATAAAGAATACCTAGGATGCTATGTGTAATGTGTAATGTGTGACGCATAAGCAGAAAACAAACAGACAGGAGAGTTGTAATGGGCCCCATTACGATTCCAGGGCTCAACTTAAAACACCGTGAAATCTTTAAAGTGGTAATATCAAGTTCAACCTCCCCCAAAGGCCATAGCCTTAATAAAAGCCTTGTCCTTTATCACTGTGTTTAGTGAATTTTTACTGCGCTAGAGTACATAGATCAAAGAGAGGTTGGGAGACGTCTCGCATCCAGAAAGCATGCACGGCGTCGCCTTTATCTGCGCGTGCGCAATCCCCAATAGAACACAGGCGTGTGTGCACATAGAATGTCAGAAATCGTTTTTTTTGTTTTACTCCGGAGACATGGCTGGACAAAAAAAAATCACAATAATCAAATGGTTGACTAGTCCAGTAATGTGTAGCCCTCTAATATTTCTGAAGTTACAGACGTTTGCGACATGCTTATTTTGTATTTTCTAAAGTTTCACCCTATATGTTCAAATATGCCTAGCCATTATGAAGGCTATAGTATACCTGGTAAAACTATGCAATTACAGTAAAACAATGCTTCCTAAATTATAGGTCTTGGGCTGTAATCAAAAATGTTCCTGTAGCCCAACCTGGTTTCACAGTATTTCGTATTATTCTGTACTTAAATCCGAGAGACACCATCTAGTATGATATATTACGTTTCATATGGTATGTGTTCATTTGTGGATGTCCATCACCCATTTCGTATGATATGTTATGAATTACAATTCGTATTATAAGTTAATAATTAGAAAAACGTACAATATGTTACGAATTTGCAAAAGTACTATATGTTACAAATGTGTATAATATCTTCTAGCTAGGTGGCTAACGTAAGCTAGCTGGCTAAAGTTATCTAGGCTAGGGTTTAGGGTTAAGGTTTAAGGTTAGGGGAAGGGTTAGCTCAAGTAGTTAAGGTTAGGGTTAGGGGAAGAATTGGCTAACATGCTAAGTAGTTGCAAAGTAGCTACAAGTAGTAAGTAGTATAAAAGTTGCTTATTAGCAAAAATGCGAAAGTTGTCCATCAAATCAAATCAAAATCAAATCAAATCAAATGTATTTATATAGCCCTTCGTACATCAGCTGATATCTCAAAGTGCTGTACAGAAACCCAGCCTAAAACCCCAAACAGCAAGCAATGCAGGTGTAGAAGCACAGTGGCTAGGAAACACTCCCTAGAAAGGCCAAAACCTAGGAAGAAACCTAGAGAGGAACCAGGCTATGTGGGGTGGCCAGTCCTCTTCTGGCTGTGCCGGGTGGAGATTATAACAGAACATGGCCAAGATGTTCAAATGTTCATAAATGACCAGTATTGTCAAATAATAATAAGGCAGAACAGTTGAAACTGGAGCAGCAGCACAGCCAGGTGGACTGGGGACAGCAAGGAGTCATCATGTCAGGTAGTCCTGAGGCATGGTCCTAGGGCTCAGGTCCTCCGAGAGAGAGAAAGAAAGAGAGAAAGAGAGAATTAGAGAGAGCACACTTAAATTCACACAGGACACCGAATAGGACAGGAGAAGTACTCCAGATATAACAAACTGACCCTAGCCCCCCCGACACATAAACTACTGCAGCATAAATACTGGAGGTTGAGACAGGACAACATTCAAACCCACAGCCTTTGAGTTGCTAGACGTTTGCATTATACGTCCACCCATCCACCCCGTCCAACCACCCTACTTTCCTTTTCGCCTTAAGCAACCATCTAGGTAACCATACCAAGTAACATATACTACTTTTAGTGTCCCGGATTTACATTTCTATGTTACGTCTAGTCTATGAGACCAGGCTGTGTAGCCCCATGTTGTTGGTTGTTCAGACTAATATGTCAAATGGTAGGTAATCTTAACTCTGACCACCAGGACTTGACCTCTGAGCACTTTACTTGACACCACTTTAGAGGAGGGGGTGAGAGAGGGACATGGGGGATGGAGAGGGATAGGACGGGGCATTGTGATGTGAGGAAGATTGCGTGTTCTGTTCCAATTACGCAGGGTTCTATGGACACTTGGACAGGCCACTAAAGAGTGGACATCTCCATTTAATTTCATTAGACGCTTCGAGGCGCGCACGAAGCATGTTGATCCAAATGGAACATGTTTTAAACGCCTCTATTAAGCACCACTGAGAATAGATCTGATTTAACTTCCCTGTGGAATGGAAGTCTCAGGGACAATGTATTATAACAACGTGGTCATTTTGTTATAAGATGGTCCTGTGCATTGGTGGCTACAACGGTTTTGATTGTATTGCTTGCAACGCTCTCCTTTAAGCTGAATAACTTGGCAAATACATTAATATGGTCTTCATTCTGTCCAGTGCAGCTTCCTGCAATCAGATTTTCAATTGAATAACAGGCCTTATATTGTTATGCATTGTTCTTCACATTAGACAGGGTTTTGTTTCAGACAAGCCATACGTTTTGAAAGCTGACAACTTCAGATTCACTCACACATACAGTACTACATGACAAAATTAAAGGGGAGCCTTTGCACGTTGCAACAAACCTCACCATACTGTTATATTGTGCTCCTGCTGTGGATTACAAATATCACAATGGTAAACCAATTAGCTTCACCATTTAGCTTCAAATACACACTATAATATTTCCCCCCCAAAATATGTGTGGGCTATTTGATGACCACGTCACAACAAACAACGCAAATAATTTGCCCCTTGTTATGTAAATAGTGGGTTAATAATATGGATTATTTCATGGTATCACATTACACATAACCTGGTGTCCTATAAATTAGTGAATCATTATTTCTCATTATAATTGACATATCAATATTGTTCATCATTTTAATAACTGAGTACCTCTTAAGAATGACCTTTAGAACGGTTTAAAAATATATATAATTGAAATCTTGAAGATTTTTCAGAATTCCTCGTTTCGAACGGTTTTTTTCCATTGTGGAAATTGAGGATTTAGAGAACATTGACGTTCAGTGGACTATATATACTCTTTATGCCTGCACAAAATAATTTGCTCGTTAGCTCATGCGGTAATAATGTGCTTGTAGCCAATACTGTCCAAAGATGCCTGTCTTCCCTAGTATCTCTCATCCCGCGGTTGTGATTGCTCGTTCTCTGTTTATCCACATCCAATCGATGCGTGGCGTCATCAGGGGTGCCATTATGACGACTGCCCTATTAAGAATGACAGCTCGAGAGAAAGAGAATGCAATGGTGATCCCTCCCAGGGCTTGTGCCGCACTCTGAAGCGCTCGCCTCGCAGGATCAGAACGTACATCCCCCTCTCTTCTCTCCTCTCATTTCAATCAATTCCTCTACTCTTTTTTTCTCCACTCTCACGACTGAATCCCCTCGCCATCCGTAGCCTGCAGTGTCACAGACAGCTTGGCTCTCTCCATAGTGATTTGGCGCCCGTTCATTCCACGCGCGTTCGTTCGTTCGTCGGTAATGGAAAACAGAAAGGAGATGGTGATGCTCGCGGAGGGAGGTCAACTTGGCACCGTGGTTGGTAAGACGGGCTCTAATTTCTCGGAAGCAGTTGGAAGCCCCGCGCAAGAACCGCAAGGAATGACGGTCAACAGGAACTGCCTGAGCCCGGGTTCTGCACCCTACTCGCGAGACAGAGCGGACGAAGAGGTGGAAGGCGCACAGGGACGCGTGTGCGCTGATGTAAGGCCGGTTGGCATGTCCTCTTCTACCGAGAGACACCGGATAGATCACACCAACAAAGAAACCAGCAGCTCGGACACTGAGTCAGACTTCTATGAGGAAATTGATGTGAGCTGCACGCCAGAAAGCATGGACTACCCCAATGGGAAAGGTAATGAAAAAAACGTCATGACACTATTCATTTCGTTTTCTCAACACATTGCATGGATGTGATTTTGAAGGTGGGAAAATGTAAATTAATGAATGCAATCGATGTGACTGTGTAAACATGGTCTACAATCGATTGCCTATCTCTGTGCATGCAGAGTCCAGAATTTAAAAAAAAGTAAATTATGGCGTAACATACTCAAGATATTCCGTACGATTGAATTATGGATAGGGAGTGACAATTTACTGAACATAATTGTTATTGTTTTTATAACAACGTTAATTTGTAATTAATTAATTTCTCTATAGATTGTTACATCCACACTCATGAGAGATCTCAGCTTGTTATTGGGTTGCACCTTCTTAGCTAGGGTTTTAACCACAGTGTCACTTTTAAAACGAGTTACCCCGGGGCCAGACACCCTGTCGCAAATGAACCAATCTGCACGCATACTGCTAGTAGAGATTTTAAGTAAACAAACCACAAATAAAAATGGCAGACCCCAAAACACTAAAATAGCTTATTAATTCGTTGGTAGACTGATTGGAACTATCTAGGGACCATACCCCAGGAGAACTGACATCAGACTGGTCATGTCTTTATGAAAAAGAGGCTCCAAATTAATTGTCTAATGCTTAACATATGTATTTTTAGGTCCTGCTTTCAAATAAATGGGAAACAGTATCCTACATGTTGAACGAATGATTATATATGCTATTATCTTCACATCGGGTTCTGCGTAACACATCACAATGATGGATTAATAGAATGATCCCTTCTGCAGTTAGCTATGGTATTCATTTATCTGGATTATTTAGTTTACTCTAGGCCTACATAGGCTTAATTTATGATGAGATGCATTTTAGCTAGTTGTGGTGCTCTGCTTTCGATTTTTGTCAACCTCAGCCAAACGAAAAATAAAGGCTGCACTGACAATTATACAAAAACAAAAATAAGAAAAGAAACCTGTACAACAATGAATTGTAGGATACTATTGTCATCAAATGTACCTTTAGGCTATTCTATAACTAATCATCTGATTCATGTTTTAAACCCATTCCAGGTCGAAACGGTGATTCCCCCTGCCACCCGAGTGACAGCGGCATGGATCTTGGTAAGATGGGTTCGGGACAGGGCTCGCTGTCCTACGGGGCCGACGCGATGCGACGGTACCGGACAGCATTCACTCGGGAGCAAATCGGTCGGTTGGAGAAGGAATTCTACCGGGAGAATTACGTGTCCAGGCCGAGGAGATGTGAACTGGCGGCTTCACTAAATTTACCAGAGACCACAATCAAGGTAAGATGAGGCTCTTCGGCTTTAACAGTGGCCTATTTAAACATCATAATGTTTCTCTACAACATATAAGCCTATTTCCAATATAACATATTTGGCATAGAAAGGACATATCTTAGTTGCAAATCTAAAAAGAAAATGAGTTCACTTGAAATCATATCAGACAAATGGAGGCCTAGGCGACTCAGCCTATATTTATGTGGGTTCTCAAAACAATACAGTAAATGCAATTTCACGGGCAATATTTACCTAAATTAAACGTTAATTCATTGTGTTAATGATTAAACAGAAAACATTTAAGGGGCGAGCTTAAGTATCCATTAATTAGCTGGAATTTGCATAGTCCTATAGTAGTCCATATATAGTCCATATATATATATATATATATATATATATATACTGAGCTTGAAAAACATTAGGAACACCTTTCTAATATTGAGCTGCACCCCCTTTTGCCCTCAGAACAGCCTCAATTCGTCAGGGCATGGACTCTACAATGTGTGGAAAGCATTCCACAGGGATGCTGGCCCATGTTGACTCCAATGCTTCCCACAGTTGTGTCAAGTTGGCTGGATGTCCTTTGGGTGGTCGGCCATTCTTGATACACACAGAAAACTGTTGAGAGTGAAAAACCCTGCAGCGTTGCAGTTCTTGACACACTCAAACCCGTGCACCTGCCTGCCACCTGCTACCATACCCCGTTCAAAAAGGCACTTAAATATTTTGTCTTGCCCATTCGCCCTCAAAGTCACACATACACAATCCATGTCTCAATTGTCTCAAGGCTTAAAAATCCTTCTTTATCATGTCTCCTCCCCTTCATCTACACTGACTGAAGCGGATTTAACAAGTGACATCAATTAGGGATCTTAGCTTTATCACCTCGATTCACCTGGTCAGTCGATGTCATGGAAAGAGCAGGTGTTCCTAATGTTTTGTACACTCCGTGTAGGTCTGCCCACTGCTCTCTAACTGTAATGCCATTTGGAACCGTGGGTAAACGTACAAAAACAGCTGTAAATCTGTTATCTGTCTCATCACAGACGTATGAAGGATCATATTTTACCCCGCCTATCTGTATGTTTGTGTTCCATAGGTGTGGTTCCAGAACCGCCGAATGAAGGACAAGCGGCAGCGTCTGGCCATGACGTGGCCTCACCCTGCCGACCCCGCCTTCTACGCCTACATGATGAACCACGCGGCCGCCACTGGGAATCTTGGTTACTCCTTCCCGTCCCACCTGCCATTGCCGTATTACTCCCACCTTGGGGTCGGAGCCGGCTCGGCCTCCTCCGCCACTCCATTCTCCAACCCACTCAGGTCCCTCGACAGTTTCCGGATGTTGTCTCATCCCTACCAGAGGCCGGAGCTGCTGTGTGCGTTCAGGCACCCATCCCTGTACCCCAGCCCGGCCCACAGCCTCGGTCCCGGGGGAAGCCCCTGTTCCTGCCTCGCCTGTCACTCCGCTCAAACAAACGGCTTTCCACAGAGGCCCACCGGGTCAGACTTCCCGTGCTCCCCAACGAGCAGGACTGACACGTTTCTGACGTTTACACCGTCGGTACTGAGCAAGTCCTCGCCGGTGACTTTGGACCAGAGAGAGGAGGTGCCATTGACCAGATAAAACGAAGAGAACACATCTAAATGTGTTCATTGGACTGAGTCAATGAAGCGCAGAAGAGGGCCATACGCTTTTACCATGATGAGCTTTTATCAAACTTAAAGAAAACACATGAACAAGACTCAAACAGCATGAATAGAACGCTCGTGTGGAGCAGACTCCATACCCGCAGCAGCATAAGCGACAGGTACTGCAGCGCGTGCTGTTACATACACCTGCTACATAACAAAAAGGAGAGATGAGCGAGCTCGGAGTGCAAATAAATAGCCTACCCAGTTTTTAAGCTATATGTTTTCAAGCACCAACGCGATGATCTCACACATCATGCTATCCACTGAAAACCCCATGCAGACCATGAAATATTCCGAGATCGGACAAAAAAACACATTTGATTTATCTAAGATTAATTTGGTGCGAAGAAAGAGAGAGCCCAGGCGGACTGGGAATTACAGACAAACGTTTATCTCTGTGATGGATGGTGTTAACGGTTTATCATTATTTGTAGTCTCTTCACATGTCCAAATTGACCTACATATATGGGTAGGCTAGTTACAAGAGAATGATGTTTTCCATCTTCTTTTTTTAACAAGGGAATTTGTTAACAGACTGCACCGTCTCATTATGGCTCCCTCTCCCTGCCCGAGTGTCCCTTTTTTGAAGGTCTGGTTCGGAAATGTGCAGATGCTGGTAAAATTAGTAAGTGATGTATATGTACGTGGCAGATGAATTTTGAGTGTTGAATTAATGATAATACCGGCCGCGCGCGGAGACCGGGAGGGATCGTTTCTGCCAAACCGTAACAAGGCGCCAGGGGAACGGATTAGCTCGCTTTGGCTTGACGGGGGAAGAGAGAGAGACAAGCCATTGGACAATCACACCAGGCAAATTAGGCCGAGTTCGCTCGAGCTGCCCATCTCACCCATATACCCTCGACTGAACACTAGCCACCACCTCTCTCCCCCTGCCCACCCCCAATTCTACCCCATTCTATTTTACCCTCAGCCAATGTTCATAAGACCGAATGCTTGGATAAATGCATTTATAACGACTGATTCTGATACTATAAGCCTTATATTTATTATACTCATTCTAAAATAGTTTGAGGAAATTGCTATTATTTCTTTGTTTCTATGTATCGCTTTGCACATTTACTGGCATAGTATTTCATCGAAATAACCCTGTCATGTTTTAGGGAAATTGCTGCAAAAAGGCTCAAGAGAGCGAATTCACTCTGTGGTAATTTTTGCTGAATATATTGTTGGATTGTTCTGGACATCAAATTTGCAATAAACAGCATTTCAAACAACAAAAATCAATCGAATGTTTTATTCTACAGCTCACGGAATAGGCATACTAAGTTTTCATTGCAGCCTGGGCATCAAGGGAAGGCCTACATGTAGAATCGTAATCTAAATCAAATCAAAACAATTATATTCCAAAAGGTTATTCATATTCTATTGATATAGAACCAAGTAATTGCACATTGTTAGGCCTAAAATAATATAAGTAGGCCTATGTAACTTCCTAGCAATCTATTGACTTACAGGACTATTATAGACAAATGCCACAGAAAAATATAATATAAAATAGACCTAAGGTACAGGGCATTGTCATTGCATATTGCTCCTAACGAGAGCAGTAATTTGACCGAAGTGGTCGGTGTCAAAACACAGAATTGCTGGGCGTCGTCTTGTGATGGGCGCGCGAGAGGATATGACAGCTAAGTGGTCCCCGGGATCCGTTAACGCCAGTCATTATTTTCTCTCCCACCGGTTAATAGACAACGGCAGAATCTGTTGTCTCGAGAAGATATTGGAATGCTAAAAGATCGATGATCTAACTAGCCCCACCAATCAGCGCGAGCTTAATTTGTTGCGTTTGACGCGTAATTGAGTCGCAGGCTCTCGATAAACGAGATACTTCTGTATATAATGGGACACTAGAAAGAGGCTGTAGCACCACGAGCTCAGGGGCTTTTAACGTGTGTTTACATCGTCGAGAGGGTAGATTAGAAGTTATTTCAGCAAATGAGTAGTGTAAATGTGTGACATTTAAGTCGAGGGTGGATAAAAGCATTCCAACATGAAATGTGAAATTCCAATTTTCAATGGTCTTGAATATAGTAGATCTATATAGGCCTAACTATGTATTGAGGGTAAAATGAGATAAACTAAGTCATGGTGGTGCTCTAGTTAACACATTTCCAATCGTTATCTAACGAATAAACGAGACAGCATTAGCTTACTGTTGTTTTAACTTAGCCAACCAGTTTAGAAAACAATACGGTCTTATTATCGTGATACATATCACCTTCCTATAAACACACGTTTCTAAAATATATTAGCCTATATCTATTTTTCTATCTGAAGAGAAAATAATGTGTTGGCTAATTATTCGTTAAATCATGCTCCCATCCTGGCGTGCATTCCGGTGTGTCACGAGGTAAAAGGTTCGCCCTAATCAGGCAGCCCCAGCGAGCCCCCTCTGAAATACCCTCCACCCTACCCGCGCCAGTCTGATTGATCGCCTTATTAACTGGAGTTCTTGTAAGTGTGACCGAGCTGATTAAAATGCATATGTTTGGAATAATACACCGTTTAAGCCGCCCGGCAGAAGCCACAAGGCAGATTTATGTAAACCATCACGCCATATTTCTGCCTTACACGGAGATTGCAGGACGAAAATAAAAAAAGGTTTTTGCTTGTGCATAATAAAATAATAGCAAAAAAATAACATTTTAACGAAATAGATATTCAAATGCATTTGCCATTTCACAATTGTTTCCCATTGGACAGTGGCAGTGTGAGTTATGGTTAGTGGCCTGGACTGGTTGGGGCTGATTTGGATGAACCCATACAGTAGTAGCCCCCACCACCACCATACGATCCTCTTTTCAAGAGCGCATCACAGCGCCAGAATGACACATAAGTGATACAAATTACAACCACATTTACCCAACAACACATATGGATCCCCAGCTATCCCTTCCTACGTTGGATCCTCAATGGCCTAATCCACCATTAACACTCAATTTAATCGCTGGAAGACAGTATTCGACCGAGCTACAAGATATGATAGACTTCTCTATTGCACACGTAACAGCAATTACCTCGGCCTTAGAAGATGTTATTAGTGAGAATTGGCGCAGGGCTCGTCGGAACCCTGACTAGCACAAAGCGTTCTGATAGGGGAGGTGCGGAGCAGCTGTCCACTGAATGGAGAAAAAAACACAGCCATCCTATCCGAGACTGCTGCTGCTGTTTAAATTGTACTATATTCTAATTTACAGGCCCTTGTCGTAGCGCGCGGGGCTGGCGAGGAGGCGTGGATGGACCAATCACAGAGTAATGATGATGAATGGGGAATTAATGCACACACAAGCGAGACAATTTAAGCCTTCATCTGTTTAAATAGACTTCCAATATCATTTGGAAACGGAGGTCACGTTAAATCAATCGGGCGACGCGTGAAAGTCGTTTTCGGTGGCGTCTTTATCAACATTATTTACGGCGCACGGGAGAGGGCTTTAATGCCAGGCCGGGCTCGGGAGGGGGGAGGAGGTAGAAGGGTCCCGCTGCTCAAAGCTGGTGACATGAGAGAGTTGGGGTGTCTCTTCAATTGTCACAGGTTATTTTATTCAGGTGGAACTAAACAGGTTGTAGCTATAGCGTTTGTTTATGCGAGTCAATTCAGACGGGCCCATAACAATTTCCCTCACCTAACAGAAATGTATGGATATAAAGCCAGAGTTTAATGGCCCAATATCTTATGTATGCATGTTTACACCATATGTCTAAACACAATGTAGCCCCAGAGACAAGAATAAAGCAATGGCTGGCAAGAGGCAAGATAGGGGGATGCTTTCAAACTGCCTCTTTTTGCAACGCCATCGTTGTCTTATCGTTGTCTTTTAAGTCAATATGATTACATAATTCCCTGTTATTTCACATGATTCTTTATCAAATACACTCACCCAAACTGTTTACCACTAACACTTCTGGGAAACACTATAGCTCTCAAGAACCAAAGTGGGCTCAAGGGGAATTACAGTTTCCCCCTCTTGGATTCTCAGCTGAAGGTATGGCCAGTTGTGAACTACAATACCGGCGCTCTGTTTTAACGTTTAGAAACCTTAATAATCCTCCCTTGCGATATGGTTTTGGAAACATAAAGCCCTCTACTTTCACATCACATCAAAATAATTTCACAAATAGAAAATATACACTTTGGCCGCCTACTGTACACCGTTTTAACCGGTTTTAACACATTTGTAGCCGACAGTATTTTTCGGTTACAACACTATTCTGGCGTCCTCCCGTTACGCACAGGTGTTAGGAAATGCTTCAAGAGATAAGTAGAGCAGTTGGTCGCCTCTGTCTTCTGTAAAAAAAAACAGCTGTAACATGGCCTTGTGGGAACCAGAACCATATAAAGGTGCGTAGTAACCTAATTAACATTTGATCTTGTTTTAATTCTTGCCGATGAGAAAGTTCCAAATGTTTCTAAAACCATATTGCAAGCGAGGCGTATTGACGTTTAGACATATCTTCTGGACAACGTTGGAGCGTCGGTGCATTTGCTTCAGGCGACAGACAGGTTCATGATAAGAAGGTATATGTTTTACATTACCTGTCTATGAATGGGCTAGATTGAAACAACACGAATTTCGCGTAGATTATGCTGCGTTCAAGTGATGCCCCTCCAACTCGTATTTATGACTAAGAACCTCGGGTATGATCTCTGGACCCAGATCTGTCCCAGATGCTGAACTCTGACGTCACGGGGCACTGAAAATGTAAACAAAATGGCCGTGAGTTCAGCTGTAAATGGTGAGAATGGTTCTTGCGTCCCTTCCAAGCGCCTGAAAGCTCCAAATCGTTGACATGAAAGCGGCATTAGGAGCCTATATGGCTGCTGGAATAGGTGATGTAGCTCTTTCACAATCAAATAGGCTTATACCAAAACGGAGGTCCTTTTAACTTTAACTACATTTGACCGTCTACTTCTGTGATTAATAAAACAAATAGTCAACAACAAAAATTCAACTGTCATCCAACTCGGAAATTCCAAGTCGGCCTTCCCCTTCCCCTTCCCAGTAACTCTTACCCTTGTAACGTTGTTGACTCATCCTATACTCGTATTCGTAGTCAAAGCCTGAGTTGACAACAACCAAAAAACACACAAAAAAACACCACCTCAAACTTGTATCTCAAACAGGCCATTTCAAAATGCTTGCTATTTCCTCACAGAAGATGATGTCATCCTTAGGAGAACGAGCTGACCAATCAGTGATATATTGATGTTAATATTTTGAACGACCAGTACATGCCCAAGCCATTCTGTTGTTACTTTAACTGAACAAATAGAGATGTTATCAAGAGTTTCAGACTTTTGGGCATTATGGTTAAGGTGTTGGCTGGACAGTCACTGGACCTGGGGTCAAATCCCAGTCAGGGCTACTCTTTGAATTTGCTACAATATGTACTCCATATACAGTGCCTTCAGAAATTATTCACACCCCTCCACTTATTTCAAATGTTGTTGTTACAGCCTGAATTACCAATTGATTAAATAGTTGTTTTTTCTTCACCCATCTACACACAATACCCCATAATGACAAAGTGATCAGATATTTTTAGAATTTTTGCAAATTTATTGAAAATTAAATACAGAAATAACTCACTTACATAAGTATTCAGAACCCTGAGTCAATAGGCATTAAAATCACACTTGGCAGGGATTACAGCTGTGAGACTTTCTGAGTAGGTCACTAAGAGCTTTGCACACCTGGATTGTACAATATTTGCACATTGATTTTCCTCCCTGTGTCTGTTAGAAAGCAGACTGAACCAGGATTCCTTCTAAGATTTAGCCTGTGCTTAGCTCTATTCCGTTTCTAATTTTGTCATTTTTTGTACCCCATTTTTCTCCCCAATTTCCTTATTACGATCTTGTCTCATCACTGCAACTCCCCAATGGGCTCGGGAGAGGCGATGGTCGAATCATTTATCCTCCAAAACATTACCCGAAAAAAACGGTATTCTTAATACCCGCTCGCTTAACCCGGCAGCCAGCTGCACCAATGTGTTGGTAGAAACACTGTTCAACTGATGACTGGAGTCAGCCTGCAGGCACCTGGCCCACCACAAGGAGTCGCAAATGCGGGATGAGCCAAGTAAAGTCCCTCCGGCCAAACCCTCCCCTAACCCGGACGACACTGGGCCAATTGTGCGCCGCCCTATGTGACCCTCGGTCACGGGATCGAACCCCAGGCTGTAGTGACGCCGCAACAGTGCGATGCAGTGCCTTAGACTGCGCTACTCGGGAGGCCTAGTCTGTTTCTTTTTATCCTAAAAAATGTCATAGTCCTTGCCGATGACAAGCATACCCATAACAGGATGCTGCCACCACCATGCTTGAAAATATGAAGAGTGATACTCAGTTATATGTTGTGTTGGATTTGTCCCAAACATAATGCTTTGTATTAAGGACATTCACTTAATTTCTTTGGCACATTGGTTGCAGTTTTACTTCAGTGCCTTATTGCAAATAGGGTGCATGTTTTGAAATATTTATTATTCTGTACAGGCTTCCTTATTTTCACTCTGTTATTTAGGTTGGTATTATGGAGTAAGTACAATGCTGTTGATCCATCCTCAGTTTTCTCCTATCACAGCCAATAAACTCTGTAACTGTTTTAAAGTCACCTTTGGCCTCATTGTGAAATCCCTGAGCAGTTTCCTTCCTCTCTGGCAACTGAGTTAGGAAGGACGCCTGTATCTTTGTAGTGACTGCGTGTATTGATACAATATCCAAAGTGTAATTAATAACTTCACCATGCTCAAAGGAATATTCAATGTCCGTTAAAAAAAATATCTATCTATCAGTAGGCGCCCTTATTTGCTTGGCATTGGAAAACCTCCCTGGTCTTTGTGGTTGAATCTTTTTTTGAAATTCACTCCTCGACTGACGGATAATTGTATGTGTGGGGTGAAGAGATGAGGTAGTCATTCAAAAGTCATGTTAAACACTATTATTGCACACAGAGTCAGTTGATGCAACTTACTATAATTATGGTTAAGCACATTTTTCCTCCAGCACGTTTTTAGGCATGCCATAACAAAGGGGTTGAATACTAATTGAATCAAAAACATTTAAGCTTAAAAATGTTTAACTGATTTGTAAAAATGTCTAAAAACATAATTCCACTTCGACTTTATGGGGTATTGTGTGTAGGCCAGTGACCCCAAAAAATCTATATTTAATAAATGTTAAATTCAGGCAGAACAAAATGTGTAAAAAGTAAAAGGGTGTGAATACTTTCTGAAGGCTCTGTATATTTGTCAACACTTTTACATTAATGTGGATGCTTCTATGATTACGGATAACCATGAATCAATCGTGAATAATGATGCGTGAGAAAGTTAATGCTGGAATAGAGAAACACATTTTAAAATGTAGCTTCACTGTCCAAATAAATACCTACAGGATTGTAGTTTGTAAGCAGCAGGGTTGGTTGGTTGTGAGTTGGTTTTACTGAGAGCTCAACCAGTCAATGTAAAAGAGTCTCTTCATCAGTCTCCCTCTACCCCTGACAGCTCTGACAGAGGGGTGGGCTGACCCCCTCACCCACACCCACCAGCACCACAGTCTACACACTCACTCAACGTTCTCCTCCTGTCTCCTTATTCCCATATACTGTAGGCCTTAATACTCTCCAAACACAATGCAAAAGAAACCTCAAAACAGCACACTTCCAGTTCAGGTCCAAGACCAAAATGCTCTTTAAAAAGACAATAAACCTATTCATGGTGAAAGGAAGTAGAACTGAGATGAAGGCCATACAATTTACGTGACTTGTTAAGAACATTTTTACTCCTGAACATATTTAGGCATAGGGGTTGAATACTTATTGACTAAAGACATTTCATTTTTAGTACATTTGTAATGTCTAAAAAAAAACATAACTCCACTTTGATATTATGACTTATTGTGTGACTCAAATCTCAATTGAATCCATTTTAAATGAAGTCTGTAACACAACAAAATGTGGAAAAAGTCAAGGGATGTGAATACTTTCTGAAGGCCCTGTATCTTTCTCTTCTTCTCACAGTTACTAATAAACTATAGGTTTCTCTGTCTCTGGCCCTCATCATCCAATCTCTTATACCTGAGATAGCAAAACTACCACCACTTATATGATTGATCTGAAAAGCACATTCATTCACTCACAGGTGATTGAAAGACCCCTCGAGGGATACGAGCCCGAATTCTTAGTCCATTGCGCTCGGGGTCTGCCTTCAACAAAATCACAGACTCAATCTTGCAAAGTTAGATTTGTTTTGGTTTGTTGCATTCAAAAGGGACTGATATAATGTTGATTTGATCACAGAAAAAACATAGATCTACACTGAAAAATATATAAATGCAACATGGGAAGTGTTGGTCCCATGTTTCATGAGCTGAACTAAAAAATCCCCAAAATGTTCCATATGCAGCAAAAAAAAAATTCTCTCAAATTGCGTGCACAAATTTGTTTACACCCCTATTAGTGAGCATTTCTCATTTTCCAAGATAATCCATTGACCTGACAGGTGTGGCATATCAAGAAGCTGATTAAACAGCATGATCATTACACAGGTGTACCTTGTGCTGGGGACAATAAAAGGCCACTTTAAAATGTGCAGTTTTGCCACACAACACAATGCCACAAATGTCTCAAGTTTTGAAGGAGCATGCAATTGGTATGTTCAATGTTCATTCACTACCATTAGCTACCTCCAACATTGTTTTAGAGAATTTGGCAGTACGTCCAACAGGCCTCACAACCGCAGACCATGTGTAACCATGCCAGCCACGGATCTCCACATCTGGCTTCTTCACCTGTGGGATCGTCTGAGGGGAGGTGGGGGGGAGGGGGTGTTCTGCATAGTATTCCTGTCTGTAAGAAAGCACTTTTCTGGGGTAAAAACCATTCTGATTGGCGGGGCCTGGCCCACCCATAGCTGTACCATTGCCCAGTCATGTGAAATCCATAAATTAGGGCTCAATTAATTTATTTCAATTGACTGATTTCCTTATATTAACTGCGACTCAGTAAAATCTTTAAAATTGTTGCATGCTGCATTCATTTTTTTGGTTCAGTATATATAGTACAAACTAAAAAAAAATGGGATGAACTCAGTTCAACCTCTTGTGCCTCTGGCATTTGTTTTGTGAGGCAGCTTAGAGGGAACATTGCATATATGACTACCTTGGGCAAACCAGGTGGAGTAAAGGTAGGTTTTACTGGCTACATCAGGCTCTGAAATGGTCCTAGTCAGCATGCTGATGTGATACTGATGTGATAGTTGTTATAGCTATGACTATCTCATTGCTCCCCAGCTTGCCCCATCACATCTTCTGTTTGTGGAACACAGCCTATGGAACAACTTGCCCCATCACATCTTCTGTTTGTGGAACACAGCCTATGGAACAACTTGCCCCATCACATCTTCTGTTTGTGGAACACAGCCTATGGAACAACTTGCCCCATCACATCTTCTGTTTGTGGAACACAGCCTATGGAACAACTTGCCCCATCACATCTTCTGTTTGTGGAACACAGCCTATGGAACAACTTGCCCCATCACATCTTCTGTTTGTGGAACACAGCCTATGGAACAACTTGCCCCATCACATCTTCTGTTTGTGGAACACAGCCTATGGAACAACTTGCCCCATCACATCTTCTGTTTGTGGAACACAGCTTTTGGAACTCACCCAGATCATCCAATATTGTTTTAAAATAATTTAATAAGCATTTTGTTTTATGGTGGAGTGTTATTGTTTTTACAACCCTCTGGGCAGCCAATGGCTTTGCAGATCGGTCCAGCTCTCTCCACACCTAATTTTATTTTACGGCATGTTGGCCGCTTTACTTCTCGGCAATGTCTTCGCCAATGTCGACAGGGATAGTTTTCCTCACTCTTTCCCAGAGAATCATCAAACAGAATCAATAACGGAGAGAGAACATAAACACAAGCACACACACGAACAGAGGAAAAACATGAACATGGTCATATTCCCACACTCACGTTGTGCAAAGCCACACAGCAGAATAGAGATGTTGGAAGGAGTCCCAGGTCTTTGACACTGGTTTCTGTAAGCCTCAACAGCTTTGGGTTACTTTGATATTCTAAGTGAGAATGCGCCATATGGTGTTATGATTGTAAATATCAATAATTAAATTCGTCAATCAAATATTATGGAAGCTACGGGGCCATGTGGTTTCTGACTGGAGAGGGCTTACAGTGAATGTGTTTCCATATCATGAGTATCGGTATTGTCTGGTGGGTATTTGGCCAATATTATGTATGTATGGACAAATACAGTGACACTGTACTCTACTATGATGGGTGGTATAGGTAACCTTTGCAACCTGTTTGTGCGTGTGCGTGTGTGCACACATGTCTGTTTGTGTGTTGCTTTGTGTGTATATGTGTGTGTGTGTGTATGTACTGTATGTATGTATGTATGAATGAATGAATGTATTCACCGTGTGTGTGTGTGTATGTGTGTGTGGATGTGTGTGTGTGTGTGTATATGTGTGTATATGTGTATATGTGTGTGTGTGTGTGTGTGTGGATGTGTGTGTGTGTATAATGTGTATATGTGTGTGTGTGTGGATGTGTGTGTGTGGATATGTGTGTGTGTGTGTGTGTGTGTGTGGATGTGTGTGTGTATATGTGTGTATATGTGTGTGTGTGTATGATGGAGCACCTCAGTGCTGTAGTGATATATCCTCATTATTTCTGTCCCGTGACCGTCACACTCTGCCTGCTGCACCTCTCCAGGGAGACAGGGATGTCCGGGCTTCCCCCTCTACCATCTCGCCCCTCGCCTACCTCGCCTCCCTCGCCACCCTTGCCCCACGGTCAGGCCCATCTGCTGAGTCGCTCTGACTGCTAACCAATGAGCGCACAGTTTTGTGACATCAACAGTCCTAATTGACCATCCTGTAAGAGCATTTCAACATGGACCTGACCCTAACCACCAATAGTACAAGGTCAGATATTTTATCTTCACCCTGATGTGTGTAACTGCTGTGTGTGTGCTTGCTGTGCATTCTAGTGTGTGTGTGTGTGCTTGCTGTGCATTATAGTGTGTGTGTGTGTGTGTGTGTTTGCTGTGCATTCTAGTGTGTGTGTGTGTGTGTGTGTGTGTGTGTGCTTGCTGTGCATTCTAGTGTGTGTGTGTGTGTGCTTGCTGTGCATTCTAGTGTGTGTGTGTGTGTGTGTGTGTGCTTGCTGTGCATTCTAGTGTGTGTGTGTCTGTGCTTGCTGTGCATTCTAGTGTGTGTGTGTCTGTGCTTGCTGTGCATTCTAGTGTGTGTGTGTGTGTGTGTGCTTGCTTGTGCATTGGCCTGTGTTTCTATGGATTGGTGGGTGCATGCGTGTGTGTTCAGTGGGTTAAGTGGCCCCTTTAGGTAAGGTTAAACCGTGGGAAGCACACTAGGGGAGATAGTAGTGCCAGATAGTGAGGGCATCAGTGAACAGCTAAAAGCCTGTGCTTAGTGTCTTTAATGGATGCTTTAAAAGGCCACTCACACTGCTAGTCTTTGAGCAGACCTCCCCAAACGTTTAAACTTATAGAGGGAGGGAGGGAAGGAAGAAGGGAGGAGTGTGTGTGTGTGTGTGTGTTGGTTGGTGAGTCGCTCTAGGGGGTCTGTACTAATATGTGTGTTTATGTTGATGATAGGTTAGTTGTTCTGGAGAGTGTGTGTGTTTGTGTTTATGTGGGTTTTTGGAGTGAGTAAGTGTGTGTATTCAGCTTTATGTACATCCGAGTGTGTGTATGGAAGTGTACAGTGCATGCACATACTCAAGTTTGAACAAGAGGGTTGACCATGACAGAAATGGCACCCTATTTCCAACATAGTGCACTACTGTTGACCAGAGCTCTATGGGGAATAGGGTGCCATTTGGAATGCAACCTAGGCATTCAAGGCCTAGACATTGTGACGCAGACACACAGACCTGTGGCGTCTCCAGAACCTGACTCATAGACCGGGAACTCAGAGCCAGGGAGACAGGGGGAATAAAGAGGTTGATGAAAGAGAGAAGGGGTTCAAAGAGGAGGGGTCAACCGGGGGGTCAAATAGGGGGGTCAGACAAGAATAGGAGGGGTGGGGATGTGAGGTTTATTGTGATAGGTTTCTGTTTGTGATTCCTAATGCAGGGGAGAGGATGAGGAGAGGAGAATAGGGGAGAGAGGGAAAAGAAGAAGAGTGTAGGGGAGAGGGGGAAGGAGGGGGAGAGAATACTTTTTATGGTTATGTTGTTTGCAATTCCTGTCTGTGAGATGAAAACATGGCCCCTTTAGTTCCTCACAGGTTAATGGAACTTTTATGTCCTGCAATCATGTGACACCTGGTATCTTTCCTCTCTCTCTCTCTCTCTCTCTCTCTCTCTCTCTCTCTCTCTCTCTCTCTCTCTCTCTCTGTCTCTCTCTCTCTCTCCCTCTCTCTCTCTCTCTCTCTCTCTCTCTCTCTCTCTCTCTCTCTCTCTCTCTCTCTGTCTCTCTCTCTCTCTCTCTCTCTCTCTCTCTCTCTCTCTCTCTCTCTCTCTCTCTTTCTCTCTCTCTCTCTCTCATGACTACTCTAAAGTCTCTGTGATCAGGGTTTATGACATGACTATCAGCGGGTCAGGGAGAGAGGCAAGGCTTCAGTTACTAGTTGAGGCTCAGTTTATGTTAGTTTATGTTTAGGTTAAAGGGTAAGTTTAGAGAAGGTTTGGGGGAGTAGTTAGAGAGTGTGTGATCTTAGGGCTGCAGTACGAGTGAGGTTAGAGACAGGCTTGGTCTGCTAGCAATGCTATGACCTGCTGCAGGAGAGCAGACAGAGAATTTACCATAATCTCCCCTCCCTCCTGTCCATCTCCTATCCTCCACTCCAGCTCCCTCACTCCTCCCCTCTCCTCCCCTCCCTCCTGTCCATCTCCTCTCCTCCACCCCAGCTCCCTCACTCCTCCCCTCCCTCCTGTCCATCTCCTATCCTTCACCCCAGCTCCCTCACTCCTCCCCTCTCCTCCCCTCCCTCCTGTCCATCTCCTATCCTCCACCCCAGCTCCCTCACTCCTCCCCTCTCCTCTCCTCCCTCCTGTCCATCTCCTATCCACCCATCTCCCTCACTCCTCCCCTCTCCTCCCCTCCCTCCTGTCCATCTCCTATCCTTCACCCCAGCTCCCTCACTCCTCCCCTCTCCTCTCCTCCCTCCTGTCCATCTCCTATCCTTCACCCCAGCTCCCTCACTCCTCCCATCCCCCCCCTGTCCATCTCCTATCCTTCACCCCAGCTCCCTCACTCCTCCCCTCTCCTCCCCTCCCTCCTGTCCATCTCCTATCCTTCACCCCAGCTCCCTCACTCCTCCCCTCTCCTCCCCTCCCTCCTGTCCATCTCCTATCCTTCACCCCAGCTCCCTCACTCCTCCCCTCTCCTCCCCTCCCTCCTGTCCATCTCCTATCCTCCACCCCAGCTCCCTCACTCCTCCCCTCTTCTCCCCTCACTCCTGTCCATCTCCTATCCTTCACCCCAGCTCCCTCACTCCTCCCCTCTCCTCTCCTCCCTCCTGTCCATCTCCTATCCTTCACCCCAGCTCCCTCACTCCTCCCCTCTCCTCTCCTCCCTCCTGTCCATC
>NC_056441.1:17906732-17956732 GCF_018296145.1 Oncorhynchus tshawytscha | reverse complement strand
CCCCTCTCTCTCCCCCTCCCTCTCTCTCTCCCCTCTCTCTCCCCTCTCTCTCCCCCTCCCCTCTCTCTCTCTCCCTCTCTCTCCCCTCTCTCTCCCCCTCCCCTCTCTCTCCCCTCTCTCTCCCCCTCCCCTCTCTCTCTCCCCCTCCTCTCTCTCTCCTCCTCTCTCTCTCTCTCCCCTCCCCTCTCTCCCCCCTCCCCTCTCTCTCTCTCCCTCGCTCTCCCCTCTCTCTCTCCCCTCTCTCCCCCTCCCCTCTCTCTCCCCCTCCCCTCTCTCTCTCCCCTCTCTCTCCCCCTCCCCTCTCTCTCCCCTCTCTCTCCCCCTCCCTCTCTCTCTCCCCTCTCTCTCCCCCCCTCTCTCTCCCCCTCCCCTCGCTCTCCTCCTCCCCTCTCTCTCCCCCTCCCCTCTCTCTCTCCCCCTCCCTCTCTCCCCCCTCCCTCTCTCTCTCCCCCCTCCCCTCTCTCTCTCCCCCTCCCCTCTCTCTCCCCCTCCCTTCTCTCTCTCCCCTCTCTCTCCCCTCTCTCTCCCCCTCTCCCCTCTCTCTCCCCCTCCCCTCTCTCTCTCCCCCTCCTCTCTCTCTCCCCCTCCACTCTCTCTCCCCCTCCCTCTCTCTCTCCCCTCTCTCTCTCCCCTCTCTCTCTCCCCTCTCTCTCCCCTCTCTCCCCCTCCCCTCTCTCTCTCCCCCTCCCTCTCTCTCTCCCCCTCCCCTCTCTCTCTCCCCTCTCTCTCCCCCTCCCCTCTCTCTCCCCCTCCCTCTCTCTCTTCCCTCTCTCTCCCCCTCCCCTCTCTCTCCCCTCTCTCTCCCCTCTCTCTCCCCCTCTCCCTTCTCTCTCCCCCTCCCCTCTCTCTCTCCCCCTCCCCTCTCTCTCTCCCCTCTCTCTCTCCCCTCTCTCTCTCCCCCTCCCCTCTCTCTCTCCCCTCTCTCTCTGGCCTGTGTGTAGTTCTTGGTCTTCTTCATTGCCTCAGATTGAAACAGACACACATAAAAAATACAACATTATAATCTGAGTGGTTCGAGCCCTAAATGCTGATGGTTGAAAGCTGTGGCCCAGCGTCGTCTGGGTTTGACCGGTGTAGGCCGTCATTGTAAATAAGAATTTGTTCTTTAACTGACTTGCCTAGTTAAATAAAGGTTAAAGAAAATAAAATAAAATATGGCTGTATACCATGGGTATGACAAAACATGTATTTTCAATGTTCTAATTACATTGGTAACCAGTTTATAATAGCAATGAGGCACCTCGGGGTTCGTGGTAAATGGCCAATATACCACGGCTAAGGGCTGCAACCAAAGAACAGCCATTAGACATGTGGTATATTGGCCATTTACCACAAACCCCTGAGGTGCCTCATTGCTTAAATATACCATGAGCTACTATTGTTCTCTCCCCTCTGCTTTGTATATTCTACACCATGGAGACGTCCTGTTCCTGACGTGGCTGATTCCTAGCAGCGTTTAACTGGAGTTACACCAGAAAATAGCCCTCTCTCACCAACACTCCCTCTCTCAGACACACTCCCTCTCTCAGACACACTCCCTCTCGCAGACACACTCCCTCTCTCAGACACACTCCCTCTCCAACCAACACTCCCTCTCTCAGACACACTCCCTCTCGCAGACACACTCCCTCTCTCAGACACACTCCCTCTCCAACCAACACTCCCTCTCTCAGACACACTCCCTCTCTCAGACACACTCCCTCTCTCACCAACACTCCCTCTCTCAGACACACTCCCTCTCTCAGACACACTCCCTCTCTCACCAACACTCCCTGTCTCACCAACACTCCCTGTCTCACCAACACTCCCTGTCTCACCAACACTCCCTGTCTCACCAACACTCCCTCTCTCACCAACACTCCCTCTCTCAGACACACTCCCTCTCTCAGACACACTCCCTCTCTCACCAACACTCCCTCCCTCAGACACACTCTCTGTCTCACCAGCAATCCCTCTCTCAGACACACTCCCTCTCTCACCAGCACTCCCTCTCTCACCAAAACTCCCTCTCTCAGACACACTCCCGCTCTCACCAACACTCCCTCTCTCACCAACACTCCCTCTCTCACCAACACTCCCTCTCTCAGACACACTCCCTCTCTCAGACACACTCCCTCTCTCACGAACACTCCCTCTCTCAGACACACTCCCTCTCTCACCAACACTCCCTCTCTCACCAACACTCCCTCTCTCACCAACACTCCCTCTCTCACCAACACTCCCTCTCTCAGATACACTCCCTCTCTCAGACACACTCCCTCTCTCACCAACACTCCCTCTCTCACACACTCCCTCTCTCAGACACAATCCCTCTCTCACCAACACTTCCTCTCTCACCAACACTCCCTCTCTCAGACACACTCCCTCTCTCAGACACACTCCCTCTCTGACCAACACTCCCTCTCTCACCAACACTCCCTCTCTCACCAACACTCCCTCTCTCAGACACACTCCCTGTCTCACCAGCACTCCCTCTCTCACACACTCCCTCTCTCAGACACAATCCCTCTCTCACCAACACTTCCTCTCTCACCAACACTCCCTCTCTCAGACACACTCCCTCTCTCAGACACACTCCCTCTCTGACCAACACTCCCTCTCTCACCAACACTCCCTCTCTCAGACACACTCCCTGTCTCACCAGCACTCCCTCTCTCAGACACACTCCGTCTCACCATCACTCCCTCTCTCAGACACACTCCCTGTCTCACGAGCACTCCCTCTCTCAGACACACTCCCTGTCTCACCAGCACTCCCTCTCTCAGACACACTCCCTGTCTCACCAGCACTCCCTCTCTCAGACACACTCCCTGTCTCACCAGCACTCCCTCTCTCAGACACACTCCCTGTCTCACCAGCACTCCCTCTCTCACCAGCACTCCCTCTCTCAAACACACTCCATCTCTCAGACACACTCACTCTCTCACCAACACTCCCTCTCTCAGATACACTCCCTCTCTCAGACACACTCCCTCTCTCACCAACACTCCCTCTCTCAGACACAATCCCTCTCTCACCAACACTCCCTCTCTCACCAACACTCCCTCTCTCAGACACACTCCCTCTCTCACGAACACTCCCTCTCTCAGACACACTCCCTCTCTCAGACACACTCCCTCTCTCACCAACACTCCCTCTCTCACCAACACTCCCTCTCTCAGAAACACTCCCTCTCTCACCAACACTCCCTCTCTCAGACACACTCCCTCTCTGACACAATCCCTTTCTCACCAACACTCCCTCTCTCACCAACACTCCCTCTCTCACCAACACTCCCTCTCTCACCAACACACCCTCTCTCAGACACACTCCCTGTCTCACCAGCACTCCCTCTCTCAGACACACTCCCTGTCTCACCAGCACTCCCTCTCTCAGACACACTCTGTCTCACCATCACTCCCTCTCTCAGACACACTCCCTCTCTCACCAGCACTCCCTCTCTCAGACACACTCCCTGTCTCACCAGCACTCCCTCTCTCAGACACACTCCCTGTCTCACCAGCACTCCCTCTCTCAGACACAGTCCCTGTCTCACCAGCACTCCCTCTCTCACCAGCACTCCCTCTCTCAGACACACTCCCTCTCTCAGACACACTCCCTCTCTCAGAAACACTCCCTCTCTCACCAACACTCACTCTCTCACCAACACTCCCTCTCTCAGATACACTCCCTCTCTCACCAACACACCCTCTCTCAGATACACTCCCTCTCTCAGACACACTCCCTCTCTCAGACACACTCCCTGTCTCACCAGCACTCCCTCTCTCACCAACACCCCCTCTCTCAGACACACTCCGTCTCACCAGCACTCCCTCTCTCAGACACACTCCCTGTCTCACCAGCACTCCCTCTCTCAGACACACTCCCCGTCTCACCAGCACTCCTTCTCTCAGACTCTCCCTCTCTCAGACACACTCCCTCTCTCACCAGCACTCCCTCTCTCAGACACACTCCCTGTCTCACCAGCACTCCCTCTCTCAGACACACTCCCTCTCTCAGACATACTCCATCTCTCACCAACACTCCCTCTCTCAGACACACTCCCTGTCTCACTAGCACTCCCTCTCTCACCAACACTCCCTCTCTCAGACACACTCCCTGTCTCACCAACACTCCCTCTCTCAGACACACTCCCTCTCTCAGACACACTCCCTCTTTCAGACACACTCCCTCTCTCACCAACACTCCCTCTCTCACCAACACTCCCTCTCTCACCAACACTCCCTCTCTCACCCACACTCCCTCTCTCAGACACACTACCTCCCTCAGACACACTCCCTCTCTCAGACACACTCCCTCTCTCAGACACACTCCCTCTCTCACCAACACTCCCTCTCTCACCCACACTCCCTCTCTCAGACACACTACCTCTCTCAGACACACTACCTCTCTCACCAACACTCCATCTCTCACCAACACTCCCTCTCTCAGACACACTCCCTCTCTCACCAACACTCCCTCTCTCACCAGCACTCCCTCTCTCAGACACACTCCCTCTCTCAGACACATTCCCTCTCTCACCAACACTCCCTCTCTCAGACACACTCCCTCTTTCAGACACTCTCCCTCTCTCACCAACACTCCCTCTCTCAGACACTCTCCCTCTCTCAGACCTCTCCCTCTCTCAGCACTCCCTCTCTCAGACACTCCCTCCCTCTCTCTCCAGCACTCCCTCTCTCAGACACTCTCCCTCTCCAACCAACTCTCCCTCTCTCAGACACACTCCCTCTCTCACCAACACTCCCTCTCTCAGACACTCTCCCTCTCTCACCAACACTCCCTCTCTCAGACACTCTCCCTCTCTCACCAGCACTCCCTCTCTCAGACACACTCCCTCTCCAACCAACTCTCCCTCTCTCACCAACACTCCCTCTCTCAGACACTCTCCCTCTCCAACCAACTCTCCCTCTCTCACCAGCACTCCCTCTCTCAGACACACTCCCTCTCCAACCAACTCTCCCTCTCTCACCAACACTCCCTCTCTCAGACACTCTCCCTCTCCAACCAACACTCCCTCTCTCAGACACACTCCCTCTCTCACCAACACTCCCTCTCTCAGACACTCTCCCTCTCTCACCAGCACTCCCTCTCTCAGACACACTCCCTGTCTCACCAGCACTCCCTCTCTCAGACACACTCCCCGTCTCACCAGCACTCCTTCTCTCAGACTCTCCCTCTCTCAGACACACTCCCTCTCTCACCAGCACTCCCCCTCTCAGACACACTCCCTGTCTCACCAGCACTCCCTCTCTCAGACGCACTCCCTCTCTCAGACATACTCCATCTCTCACCAACACTCCCTCTCTCAGACACACTCCCTGTCTCACTAGCACTCCCTCTCTCACCAACACTCCCTCTCTCAGACACACTCCCTGTCTCACCAACACTCCCTCTCTCAGACACACTCCCTCTCTCAGACACACTCCCTCTTTCAGACACACTCCCTCTCTCACCAACACTCCCTCTCTCACCAACACTCCCTCTCTCACCAACACTCCCTCTCTCACCCACACTCCCTCTCTCAGACACACTACCTCCCTCAGACACACTCCCTCTCTCAGACACACTCCCTCTCTCAGACACACTCCCTCTCTCACCAACACTCCCTCTCTCACCCACACTCCCTCTCTCAGACACACTACCTCTCTCAGACACACTACCTCTCTCACCAACACTCCATCTCTCACCAACACTCCCTCTCTCAGACACACTCCCTCTCTCACCAACACTCCCTCTCTCACCAGCACTCCCTCTCTCAGACACACTCCCTCTCTCAGACACATTCCCTCTCTCACCAACACTCCCTCTCTCAGACACACTCCCTCTCTCAGACACTCTCCCTCTCTCACCAACACTCCCTCTCTCAGACACTCTCCCTCTCTCACCAACACTCCCTCTCTCAGACACTCTCCCTCTCTCACCAGCACTCCCTCTCTCAGACACACTCCCTCTCCAACCAACACTCCCTCTCTCACCAGCACTCCCTCTCTCAGACACTCTCCCTCTCTCACCAGCACTCCCTCTCTCAGACACACTCCCTCTCCAACCAACTCTCCCTCTCTCACCAACACTCCCTCTCTCAGACACTCTCCCTCTCCAACCAACACTCCCTCTCTCAGACACACTCCCTCTCTCACCAACACTCCCTCTCTCAGACACACTCCCCGTCTCACCAGCACTCCTTCTCTCAGACTCTCCCTCTCTCAGACACACTCCCTCTCTCACCAGCACTCCCTCTCTCAGACACACTCCCTGTCTCACCAGCACTCCCTCTCTCAGACACACTCCCTCTCTCAGACATACTCCATCTCTCACCAACACTCCCTCTCTCAGACACACTCCCTGTCTCACTAGCACTCCCTCTCTCACCAACACTCCCTCTCTCAGACACACTCCCTGTCTCACCAACACTCCCTCTCTCAGACACACTCCCTCTCTCAGACACACTCCCTCTTTCAGACACACTCCCTCTCTCACCAACACTCCCTCTCTCACCAACACTCCCTCTCTCACCAACACTCCCTCTCTCACCCACACTCCCTCTCTCAGACACACTACCTCCCTCAGACACACTCCCTCTCTCAGACACACTCCCTCTCTCAGACACACTCCCTCTCTCACCAACACTCCCTCTCTCACCCACACTCCCTCTCTCAGACACACTACCTCTCTCAGACACACTACCTCTCTCACCAACACTCCCTCTCTCACCAACACTCCCTCTCTCAGACACACTCCCTCTCTCACCAACACTCCCTCTCTCACCAGCACTCCCTCTCTCAGACACACTCCCTCTCTCAGACACATTCCCTCTCTCACCAACACTCCCTCTCTCAGACACACTCCCTCTCTCAGACACTCTCCCTCTCTCACCAACACTCCCTCTCTCAGACACTCTCCCTCTCTCACCAACACTCCCTCTCTCAGACACTCTCCCTCTCTCACCAGCACTCCCTCTCTCAGACACACTCCCTCTCTCACCAACACTCCCTCTCTCACCAGCACTCCCTCTCTCAGACACTCTCCCTCTCTCACCAGCACTCCCTCTCTCAGACACACTCCCTCTCCAACCAACTCTCCCTCTCTCACCAACACTCCCTCTCTCAGACACTCTCCCTCTCCAACCAACACTCCCTCTCTCAGACACACTCCCTCTCTCACCAACACTCCCTCTCTCAGACACTCTCCCTCTCTCACCAACACTCCCTCTCTCAGACACTCTCCCTCTCTCACCAGCACTCCCTCTCTCAGACACACTCCCTCTCCAACCAACTCTCCCTCTCTCACCAACACTCCCTCTCTCAGACACTCTCCCTCTCCAACCAACACTCCCTCTCTCAGACACACTCCCTCTCTCACCAACACTCCCTCTCTCACCAGCACTCCCTCTCTCAGACACACTCCCTCTCTCAGACACATTCCCTCTCTCACCAACACTCCCTCTCTCAGACACTCTCCCTCTCTCAGACACTCTCCCTCTCTCAGACACTCCCCTCTCTCACCAGACACTCCCTCTCTCAGACACTCTCCCTCTCTCACCAACACTCCCTCTCTCAGACACTCTCCCTCTCTCACCAGCACTCCCTCTCTCAGACACTCTCCCTCTCTCAGACACTCTCCCTCTCTCACCAACACTCCCTCTCTCAGACACTCTCCCTCTCTCACCAACACTCCCTCTCTCAGACACTCTCCCTCTCTCACCAGCACTCCCTCTCTCAGACTCCTTCATACACACACACAACACACATTGCCGGGCCTGGGCTCTGCTCCTCTCATCTCTAAACTAACTAATTATGGGTGATTACGTAGCTGGAATGTGTCTGAGTTTCAGGAGAGAAACATTGCACCACTCACCACCTAATCAGTGAGCCCTTGCATGCTAAATGATCTCTCGCTCTCTCTCTTTCTATCTATCTCTCCCGTAGTTTCTCTTTTCCTTACCCTCTCTCCCATCTCCACACACTCTCTGACTGTTCTATTAACATAGGGATGAGTCATTATGTCAATTGACCATGAAAAAAGCCTTAAACAGGGACTTAGATAATAGATAATTATTATATTACTGGGCTTGATTGGCTCTTAATAGCTGTAGTTGAATGTAGCTGGATTGGTTCTATATTAGCAGAGTGGGGTTGTAGAAATCTAGAATCCTCAAGATCGCATTGGCCCACTGAGCTGAAGCCTAGGCATTAAGCTCTGCTAGCGAACTTAAGTCTTCGGGTCTCAAGCAAAGTTCCTCATGATGCGAGTCTACTTCTCCCAGGCTTTTTGACACAAAGCAGGAACCACCATCCTCACAAGTTTTAAAGCACAAGAAAAAGGAAGGGTGTTCTTCGTCGCCACTAATCACAGATCCAGAATCAGTTTACCCTACTGCCAATCCTCCCCTCATCCATGAGGGAGAGGAAAACATATCTGATCCTGTAAACATTCCTTATCCCAGGATACTTCAACTAGTGACTATCCGGGAGAATAAAGAAATAGGAGAACTGTGTTGCTGCGTAAATCTGATAGATTTATTTACGGGACAAACAAACAATAGGCTTACGTTTTGGCATGAATCACCTTCATCAGAGCCTTGAGTAAGAAAACTGTGGGAGGCACCTATTTACCCTCGCAGGGCTGTGTCTCACTCATGTCAAGCATAGACGTCAATAACATCAATACTGTCAGTAGTAGTAGCAACTACACAGGTTATTCTTTCTTCTACACCTGCATTGCTTGCTGTTTGTGGGTTTTAGGCTGTGTTTCTGTACAGCACTTTGAGATATCAGCTGATGTAGGAAAGGCATTATAAATAGATACATTTATTCAAACAAGAGTTTGATCATCATTCAAGATTCCTACACATACATTCCACAATAGACAGAAATATACAAAGGAAAACGTATTTGCAAAAATCTGATCCTGTATCAGTGCTTAGGACCGTGTGGCTGCGGCAGAGACAGATGGGCCTCTGCGGGAGTGATGCCTCCTGGGTATTTAGAGCCCAACCTGCGGGGTCCGGTGGAACCGCCAGGCGTCAGCCCGGTTACCCGTTACCGTCAGGCACCCACCGGTGATTATTTACAATGCGGACCACAGCCGGGTACTCGTCGTCGTGGGAACCGGGGTGTGATGGATTCTGACAGGACTGATGATCATCACTGAGAGTAATTAATATAATGAAGAGCTACTGAGCATGTGCAGGAGAGGGTGATGAATAGAGTTCATGGCCCATCGTTACTCACAGGTGACAGAGAGGGAGAGGGAGGGAGAGAGCGAGAGAAGGAGAGAGCTGTAGATAGGGGAAAGGGAAAGACTGTACAATAACAACATGCAAGCTGAGATAGAGAGGGAGAGCTGGAGTGAGAAAGCGAAAGAGGGAGAGGGAGAAAGAGAGATAGGGAGATGAGAAGGAGAGATAGGGAGATGGAGAAGGAGATATAGGGAGATGGAGAACGAGAGATAGGGAGATGGAGAACGAGAGATAGGGAGATGGAGAACGAGAGATAGGGAGATAGGGAGAATGAGAGATAGGGAGAACGAGAGATGGGGAGATAGGGAGAATGAGAGATAGGGAGAGAAAGAAAGAGAGAGTAACTACACACAAAGGGGAAAGAGGAAAGAGATCCACATCAGGGAGAGAGACGAATGAGTCTAACAGAGAGAACGAGAGAGTGAGAGAGAAATAGAGGGCGAGGGAGAGAGAGAAAAAGACAGTACCACAATGCATAATGAGAGGGGACAGGTACATATAAACCACCCACCACTGTTATGTACTCATGTTGTTGAGTAGTGACCTCATAACCCACCAGCGGAGTCAATGCCTCATAACTGTTCAGATCATCTTCATAAATATCCTAATGATGATTGTATAGGAGTGTAATTAGGCTGTGTTGTGTGCTTCCTGTCAGTGGTGAAGTGCTCTTCATGACTGAACAAAACGGTGTGGAAGTTCTACGCTATATGTATATGTGGCCTGTATGCAAAGTAGTAGGTGGGCAGATGTAAGATCTTAATTTGATCACTTTTGTTGCTGAGAATTTTCCTGCACAGCAGAAAAGGCAAACTTGTAGCGTATTCAAGGTTTAAAAAGGCCTGTAAAGTTTGTATTTTGCACTTTAAAATGTCAGACATGATTTGCTCTAACAAAAAAGTTTAAACACCTACAAAAAATGTCCATCAATTACAATCCACATAATAAATTACATTTCCTGTTGCTGCAGGATTACTTTTTATAGCAAACTGGCTCAAATTAAGATCCTGCATCTGTATTTGTGCTAGACAAGTGCCCTTTGTTTTACCTGCCATCATTCTGTCCTTCACACTCTCCTTCATGCTCTAATTAGGACCTCCAACAGGCTCTCATCATGCTCTCACCAGGCTCTCCAACAGGCTCTCCAACAGGTTCTCCAACAGGCTCTCCAACAGGCTCTCCTTCATGTCTCCTTCAGGCTCTCCAACAGGCTCTCCTTCATGTCTCCTTCAGGCTCTCCAACAGGCTCTCCTTCATGTCTCCTTCAGGCTCTCCAACAGGCTCTCATCATGTCTCCTTCAGGCTCTCCAACAGGCTCTCATCATGTCTCCTTCAGGCTCTCCAACAGGCTCTCATCATGCGCTCATCATGCTCTTACCAAGCACTCCAACAGGCTCTCCAACAGGCTCTCATCATGTCTCCTTCAGGCTCTCCAACAGGCTCTCATCATGTCTCCTTCAGGCTCTCCAACAGGCTCTCCTTCATGTCTCCTTCAGGCTCTCCAACAGGCTCTCCTTCATGTCTCCTTCAGGCTCTCCAACAGGCTCTCATCATGTCTCCTTCAGGCTCTCCAACAGGCTCTCATCATGTCTCCTTCAGGCTCTCCAACAGGCTCTCATCATGTCTCCTTCAGGCTCTCCAACAGGCTCTCATCATGTCTCCTTCAGGCTCTCCAACAGGCTCTCCAACAGGCTCTCATCATGTCTCCTTCAGGCTCTCCAACAGGCTCTCATCATGCGCTCATCATGCTCTTACCAAGCACTCCAACAGGCTCTCATCAGGCTCTCACCGGGCGCTCATCGGGCTCTCACCGGGCTCTCATCAGGCTCTCACCGGGCGCTCATCGGGCTCTCACCGGGCTCTCATCAGGCTCTCATCAGGCCCTCCAACAAGCTCTCATCAGGCTCTCACCGGGCGCTCATCGGACTCTCACCGGGCTCTCATCAGGCTCTCATCAGGCCCTCCAACAGGCTCTCCTTCATGTCTCCTTCAGGCTCTCATCAGGCTCTCACCGGGCGCTCATCGGGCTCTCACCGGGCTCTCATCGGGCTCTCACCGGGCTCTCATCAGGCTCTCACCGGGCGCTCATCGGGCTCTCACCGGGCTCTCATCAGGCTCTCATCAGGCCCTCCAACAAGCTCTCATCAGGCTCTCACCAGGCTCTCACCAAGCTCTCACCAGGCTCCCACCAGGCTCCCATCAGGCTCTCACCAGGCTCTCACCAGGCTCTCACCAGGATCCCATCAGGCTCCCATCAGGCTCTCACCAGGCTCTCACCAGGCTCCCATCAGGCTCCCATCAGGCTCCCATCAGGCTCCCATCAGGCTCCCATCAGGCCTCCATCAGGCTCCCATCAGGCTTCCACCAGGCTCTCAACAGGCTCTCACCAGGCTCCCATCAGGCTTCCACCAGGCTTCCACCAGGCTCCCATCAGGCTTCCACCAGGCTCCCATCAGGCTCCCACCAGGCTCTCACCAGGCTCCCATCAGGCTTCCACCAGGCTCCCATCAGGCTCTCATCAGGCTCTCCATTTCAGGTTTATCAAAACCCACTGATTAATGAAAGAGAAGGACGAGAAAGAGATGGAGGGACAGGAAAGGGTGCAGTCACTCCATTCCAGTCACGCAGCCACTAAGACTGTATTTCTAGGTTTCTCTCTCAGTGTGTGTGTGTGTGTGTGTGTGAGAGTGAGAGTGAGAGTGAGTGAGAGTGAGAGTGAGAGTGAGAGTGAGAGAGAGAGAGAGAGAGAGAGAGAGAGTCGTTACGCACCACCGAGTAAGCTATTATTCCTGCTAACACACGGCCACTAATTTACCCGCGCGCCACTTAACGCCGTTTGATATGAATCATGGGAAGCTTTGTAGGAGACTCATTTCCCCCTCTTCATGAACCTGGCACTCTGTCTCCTTTAAAGAGCAAGTCGTTAAACCGCGGAGGAGAAGGATCCACCGACGGTTATTAACAGAGAAATAATGAACGTTGCTACCCACAGGAATTTATCACAGCATCTAGCGTACTAACAACTTCTCTTTAACAGAGACACGTGGCGAAGGGGCAGTTAGTCCTGGATAACCCTGACATGGTGGGCCACAAGTCTTGGATAACCCTGACCTGGTTGGCCACAAGTCCTGGATAACCCTGACCTGGTGGACCACAAGTCCTGGATAACCCTGACTTGGTGGGCCACAAGTCCTGGATAACCCTGACCTGGTGGGCCAAAAGTCCTGGAAAACCCTGACCTGGTGGGCCACAATCCTGGATAACCCTGACCTAGTGGGCAACAAGTCCTGGATAACCCTGACCTGGTGGACAATAAGCCCTGGACAGCCCTGAAATAGTGGGCCACAAGCCCTGGATAGCCCTGACATAGTGGGCCACAAACCCTGGATAGCCCTGACATAGTGGGCAATAAGCCCTGGATAGCCCTGACATAGTTAGTCAACAAGCCCTGGATAGCCCTGACATAGAGGGCAACAAGCCCTGGATAGCCCTGACATAGTGGGCAACAAGCCCTGGATAGCCCTGACATAGAGGGCAACAAGCCCTGGATAGCCCTGACATAGAGGGCAACAAGCCCTGGATAGCCCTGACATAGAGGCCAACAAGCCCTGGATAGCCCTGACATAGTGGGCATGTAATGGTACAACTTAGTAGGGCTCATATGAGTCACTGGGTATTCAGGTTTCTGGGAAAGGCTATAAGTCAAACGGAAACCCTTTCTTGTTCTACAGGGATGCATTTCTCTAACTTTCTCCATACAAAACAATAGTGGGAATCACTCAATGGAGAGCGAGGTGGGAACAGTACCATGTTGCTTATATCCTGACCTATCCAGCACTGAAGGGCCAGCGTTAGGTTCTAGGCTGGAAAAAAGGCTTGTTTTTAACAAATACGCACCACTGCTCAGACAGCTGAATGACTACAGCAACAAATACACATCCAAAGCCCACTGTTCCTGTCCCACCACTGGTTGACTGGCTGAGGCAGGGTGAGGCCGTGCAGACTGGTTCTGTTTCCCAAATGGCACCCTATTCCCTACGTAGTGCACTACTTTTGACCATGGCCCATAGGTGAATAGGGTAACATTTGGGACTGGGGCAGGCCGTTCTAGCCTACAGACGTCAGCACGCGGCCGGGCTCACCACGGCTCCTTTATAGTGCTCTTTCATGTCCTCTTAATGAGGAAACCACCGGCTCAGCTGCCTGCTCATAAACACAGACGGATTAAAACACTCAAATATGAATCAGATAGGTTAGAAGGTTAGGGCTGCTACAGTAGGGTGTAGCCTGGACTGGTATAGACTGACCACAGACAGACTGTCCCCTGGCCAGGACATGCAGATGCTACTGGACTGGAGTGGACTAAACTGTCTGACATGTTGGTGACCTCAATAACAAATCAAAGAGTAAGGTGAATAAGTAGTACATTTATGTTTGACCCGCCATGAAACAGTGTTTCTATGCACAACTCTGTCTTCAGCTTCTCCTTCGACCCAGTAGGGTTTAGCCACGACCCAACCGTGCGTGCAAATCCACCTTTAACACTGAAGTGACCATAGCTTCAACATGAAGACCACCCGGGCTCAAATCCACCTTTAACACTGAAGTGACCATACCTTCAACATGAAGACCACCCGGGCTCAAATCCACCTTTAACACTGAAGTGACCATAGCTTCAACATGAAGACCACCCGGGCTCAAATCCACCTTTAACACTGAAGTGACCATACCTTCAACATGAAGACCACCCGGGCTCAAATCCACCTTTAACACTGAAGTGACCATAGCTTCAACATGAAGACCACCCAGGCTTAAGTCCACCTTTAACACTGAAGTGACCATAGCTTCAACATGAAGACCACCCAGGCTCAAATCCACTGCACTGGGTGTTTTCTGACAGCCTGACACTTTAGTGTTCCCTGTTAGGTTGTGAGTGGCATTCTCTGTCCATACACTCTTGTAGGCTTGGATGTGTGTTCGTTCAGGTTCAAGGCCAGGTCTGTGCAGGTCTCTGCCCCGGTGGTGCACCACGTGGTAACGAGACTACAGCACTGGTTGCTGACACTGAAGTGCTCTTTTTGAGTTATTAGTGTTACCCTCTGCACATAGTCACTACACTTTTTGGGGGTGTTGCTGTAGACTTGGGGTTGGGTTAATTGGGGTTAGAGTTGGGTGTGTGCAACATTATCCTAGGGTTAGCGATACTAATGTTACTCATTGTTATAGTTCAAATTTAGGGTCAGGCCTGTGCAGGTCTCTGCCCGGTCTGTGCTCCCCATGGCCCTGAGACTACAGCTCTGTGCCATGCCAGGCCTCAGCCCTGTGGTCGATTGCCTGTCTGTTGTTCCATTGTTCTTCTCAAGCTCTCTACCAGAGGCTCGTATAACGCCCGGCGTCACAGGGAGAAATAGAAGCACTAATGTCAGAATGATGCCCTTATTTCCATCATTACAATGAAACAGGAGGGACAAAAACATGGCTTGGTTATTCATTTTGTTTCGGTATAGTGTTATTTTTGTTGTTGTGTGTTTTATTAAGCTGGTGCCGTCTAAAGTGCCCGTCAGACATTGTTGTAGCTGAAGCAGACTGTGGCTAGCCCTGACAGAGGTACATGTGGTATTGTGATTCACACTGTTAGCCTTAGTCAATAACGAGCAACATGTTTCCCCTGCGATGATCAATAAGCCAATCCTTTAGCAGAGCTATGCAGTCTACCTGTAGAGATTTTTTTATGGACCATTCAATATGAATATATATATTTTTAGGACATTTACATTTGAAATTGCGACATGTAGCCAACATCGGCCTAACCTTAATTTAAACAGCTGCCATGGTTACAGTTACAGGATGAGGATCTCATAAAGACAGAGAGGCTGTGGAGATTAGAGAGAACCTCCTCTCGATTTCAGACAGTAGTGTGATAGAGGATGTCTTCACAAGACAGAGGCTGTTGAGATTAGAGAGAACCTCCACTTTATTTCAGACAGTCTTCACAAGACAGACAGACAGACAGAGACCGAGAGAGAAAGACAGAGAGGTGTTCTACTAACAGACAGACAGAGAGGTGTTCTACTAACAGACAGACAGAGACCGAGAGAGAAAGACAGAGAGGTGTTCTACTAACAGACAGACAGAGAGGTGTTCTACTAACAGACAGAAGGAGACCGAGAGAGAAAGACAGAGAGGTGTTCTACTAACAGACAGACAGAGAGGTGTTCTACTAACAGACAGACAGAGACCGAGAGAGAAAGACAGAGAGGTGTTCTACTAACAGACAGACAGAGAGGTGTTCTACTAACAGACAGAAGGAGACCGAGAGAGAAAGACAGAGAGGTGTTCTACTAACAGACAGACAGAGAGGTGTTCTACTAACAGACAGACAGAGACCGAAAGAGAAAGACAGAGAGGTGTTCTACTAACAGACAGACAGAGAGGTGTTCTACTAACAGACAGACAGACGCTCTAGTAATGTACAGTGAAAGTAACAAATATGTGGCAGCGAGGATTCTCTGGTTCTCCTTAATACATATAACAAATATATATACATTATGTACATGCACTCATGGCGAGATAAAGCCTACCCTAGTTGGCATTTTACACAGACATTCTGCATGTTCTTAGCAACAGACAGAAAGAAGAGGGGATGGAAAGAGAGAGAGAGCAAAGGAGAATGACCAAGCATGAAAAGAGAGGAGAAGTGAAAGAAAACAACGAAGGAGAAGTACTGAGCATTTTGACAGATTGTACCTTTTTACTAACAGAATGTTCCATTGGTGATGAAAATGAAATTAAAGATATATAGTAAAACAGAAGCTGAGATTACAGTATAGCTGTATCGTAAAACAGAAGCTTAAACTACAATAAAGGAGGTATATCAAAAGGACCAACTGGCCCCGCGCCACACCGATTGGTCAGAGTGACCAGGGAGCTGCTGCCAATCACAGTACTGGACAGTAGTAGTGAGTCTGTCCAATGAGAAGTGAGCATGGTGGATGTGCCAACATTTTTTAAACAAACACTACTGGGCTCTCGAGTTGAAAACACATGACTGAATGAAAAAGTGAATAAATGGATGGACAGTGAATGAACAAATAACGGAAGGAGGTCTACATTAGTGAATCACTTCTACCACACACCCCTTCTCCCAAATCTTAGAACGGTCACGTGTATCTGTGAGACAGAGGGCAGTGGTATGCCCTTCCCGAATTGTCTTGAGCTCTATGGGGTCTTCAAGGTCATCATCATAATTAAATCAGGCTACTGCTGAACAGGTGGGACGTAGTCAGTCTCTCAAATATATCTATCGTCGTTCACCCAGACTAAACCATGGAGGACTCCTGCTGCATTTCTGCTTGTTTCTGACAGAGGCAGGATCATCGGTCGTAAC
This sequence comes from Oncorhynchus tshawytscha, assembly GCF_018296145.1. Classification (NCBI taxonomy): domain Eukaryota; kingdom Metazoa; phylum Chordata; class Actinopteri; order Salmoniformes; family Salmonidae; genus Oncorhynchus; species Oncorhynchus tshawytscha. The sequence continues at coordinate 17,940,107 of NC_056441.1, read as the reverse complement.
GTGGGCAGGAAAAACCAATTGTCTTGAGCTCCATGGGGTCTTCTAACCACAGATCTAGGACCCAAGCATCTACCCACAGTCCTAACCTTAACCATTAGGGGGATGAAATCATACCTGACCCTGGATCAGCTATTAACAGTTAAATTCTATATTCAATTTCTCGGGCCCATCTGATACCCACCCTCACCTCAGCCAAGGTGGGACAGAGGGAGAGTAGAATGAACTTAGACACGGATCCAAGATCAGTTTAGAGTTGTAGGTACTGGGGGATTAGGGGTGTGACTGGGGGTACTGGGGGAGTAGGGGTGTGGCTAGGGGTACTGGGGGAGTAGGGGTGTGGCTGGGGGTACTGGGGGAGTAGGAGTGTAGCTGGGGGTACTGGGGGGGTAGGAGTGTAGCTGGGGGTACTGGGAGAGTAGGAGTGTAGCTGGGGTACTGGGAGGGTACTGGGGGGGGGTACTGGGGGATGTGGCTGGGGGTACTGGGGTGGGTGGGGGTACTGGGGGAGTGGGGCTGGAGTGGGGGATGTGGCTGGGGGAGTAGGGATGTGGCTGGGGGTACTGGGGTGGGGGATGGGGTGGGGGATGTACTGGGGGTGGGGGGTATGTGTGGGGGGTACTGGGGGAGTAGCTGGGGTACTGGGTGGGGGATGTGGCTGGGGTACTGGGGTTGGGGATGTGGCTGGGGTACTGGGGGTACTGGGGATGTGGCTGGGGTACTGGGGGGGGGGATGTGGCTGGGGATGGGGGATGTGGCTGGGGGGGGAGTGGGGATGTGGCTGGGGGTACTGGGGAGTGGGGATGTGGCTGGGGTACTGGGGGAGTGGGGATGTGGCTGGGGGTACTGGGGGGGATGTGTAGCTGGGGGTACTGGGGGAGGGAGTGTAGGGGGGTATGGGGGAGTGGGGTACTGGGGTTGGGGATGTAGGAGGGGGGGGTACTGGGGGTGTAGCTGGGGCTGGGGGAGTAGGGGTGGGGGGGATGGAGTGTAGCTGGGGTACTGGGGGAGTGGGGATGGGGCTGGGGAGTAGGAGTGTAGCTGGGGTACTGGGGGAGTATGTGGCTGGGGCTGGGGTACTGGGGGAGTAGGAGTGTAGCTGGGGGTACTGGGGGGGGGGAGTAGGAGTGTAGCTGGGGTACTGGGGAGTAGGAGTGTAGCTGGGGTACTGGGGAGTAGGAGTGTAGCTGGGGTACTGGGAGAGTAGGAGTGTAGCTGGGGGTACTGGGGAGTAGGAGTGTAGCTGGGGTACTGGGGGAGTAGGAGTGTAGCTGGGGTACTGGGGAGTAGGAGTGTAGCTGGGGGTACTGGGAGAGTAGGAGTGTAGCTGGGGTACTGGGGAGTAGGAGTGTAGCTGGGGTACTGGGGAGTAGGAGTGTAGCTGGGGTACTGGGGGAGTAGGAGTGTAGCTGGGGGTACTGGGAGAGTAGGAGTGTAGCTGGGGGTACTGGGAGAGTAGGAGTGTAGCTGGGGTACTGGGAGAGTAGGAGTGTAGCTGGGGGTACTGGGGAGAGTAGGAGGGAGAGTGTAGCTGGGGGTACTGGGGAGTAGGAGTGTAGCTGGGGGTACTGGGAGAGTAGGAGTGTAGCTGGGGGTACTGGGAGAGTAGGAGTGTAGCTGGGGGTACTGGGAGAGTAGGAGTGTAGCTGGGGTACTGGGAGAGTAGGAGTGTAGCTGGGGTACTGGGAGAGTAGGAGTGTAGCTGGGGTACTGGGAGAGTAGGAGTGTAGCTGGGGTACTGGGGGAGTAGGAGTGTAGCTGGGGGTACTGGGAGAGTAGGAGTGCTGGGGCTGGGGTACTGGGAGAGTAGGAGTGTAGCTGGGGTACTGGGAGAGTAGGAGTGTAGCTGGGGTACTGGGGGAGTAGGAGTGTAGCTGGGGGGAGAGTAGGAGTGTAGCTGGGGGGGAGTAGGAGTGTAGCTGGGGTACTGGGAGAGTAGGAGTGTAGCTGGGGTACTGGGAGAGTAGGAGTGTAGCTGGGGTACTGGGGTACTGGGAGAGTAGGAGTGTAGCTGGGGTACTGGGGAGTAGGAGTGTAGCTGGGGTACTGGGGAGTAGGAGTGTAGCTGGGGTACTGGGGAGTAGGAGTGTAGCTGGGGGTACTGGGAGAGTAGGAGTGTAGCTGGGGTACTGGGAGAGTAGGAGTGTAGCTGGGGTACTGGGGAGTAGGAGTGTAGCTGGGGGTACTGGGGAGTAGGAGTGTAGCTGGGGGTACTGGGGGAGTAGGAGTGTAGCTGGGGGTACTGGGAGTAGGAGTGTAGCTGGGGGTACTGGGAGGGAGTAGGAGTGTAGCTGGGGGTACTGGGGAGAGTAGGAGTGTAGCTGGGGGTACTGGGGAGTAGGAGTGTAGCTGGGGGTACTGGGAGGAGTAGGGGAGAGTGTAGCAGGGGGTACTTGGGGGAGTAGGGGGGTACTGGGGGCTGGGGTACTGGGGTACTGGGGAGTAGGAGTGTAGCTGGGGGTACTGGGGGTAGGAGTGTAGCTTACTGGGGAGTAGGAGTGTAGCTGGGGGTACTGGGAGAGTAGGAGTGTAGCTGGGGGTACTGGGGGTAGGAGTGTAGCTGGGGGTACTGGGGGAGGGAGTGTAGGGGAGTGGAGTGTAGCAGGGGTACTGGGGGAGTAGGGAGTGTAGCTGGGGGTACTGGGGAGTGGAGTGTAGCTGGGGGTACTTGGGGAGTGGGAGTGTAGCTGGGGGTACTTGGGGAGTAGCTGGGGGTACTGGGGTGGGGGATGTGGCTGGGGGAGTAGGAGTACTGGGGTGGGAGATGTGGCTGGGGGTACTGGGAGAGTAGGAGTGTAGCTGGGGGTACTGGGGGAGTAGGAGTGTAGCTGGGGGTACTTGGGGAGTAGGAGTGTAGCTGGGGGTACTTGGGGAGTAGCTGGGGTACTGGGGTGGGGGATGTGGCTGGGGGTACTTGGGGAGTAGCTGGGGTACTGGGGTGGGGGATGTAGCTGGGGGTACTTGGGGAGTAGGAGTGTAGCTGGGGGTACTTGGGGAGTGGGAGTGTAGCTGGGGGTACTGGGGTGGGGGATGTGGCTGAGGGTACTGGGGTGGGGATGTGGCTGGGGGTACTGGGGTGGGGGTACTGGGGTGGGGGATGTGGCTGAGGGTACTGGGGTGAGGGATGTGGCTGAGGGTACTGGGGTGGGGGATGTTCTAGTCCCCCTTTTCTATCTCCTCGTCATGTTTGCGTAGGAACTGGAACACAGAGGAGAAGTCCTTGTTGGGGCACACATGACCCGGTAGATCTGGTGGGCCAGCGAGCCCAGGGGGACTGGGGTCTTAGTGCTGGTAGCGGTGTACTGGACCAGACCAAGGTCCTGGAGGATAGGGGAAGAGAGAGATGGGGAAGAGAGAGATTTGGAAGAGAGAGATGGGGAAGAGAGAGATGGAGAAGAGAGAGATGGGGAAGAGAGAGATTTGGAAGAGAGAGATTTGGAAGAGAGAGATGGGGAAGAGAGAGATGGAGAAGAGAGAGATGGGGAAGTTAGATGCAGTGCAGATACCTACAACCACAGTAGACAAGTAAGAGAGAGAGAGTTCAGAAGGGAAGAGTGAGATGAAAAGAGAGATGCAGGGGATTAAAATAAAGAGAAGTAAGCTATACAAACTTGAGAGAGAAAGAAGGAGAGACAAACTGACGGACGTACAAAGACATCCAGCCAGACAGGAAGGATAGAACAGAACAGACCTTGGCCATGAGCGTGGTCCCAAAGCATCTCTGGTAGTTGTTATCAGAGGGGACTCCCTCCATGACACCTGGTACTGGGTTATACGAGTCACTGGACCAACACCTGCCTGATGACATGTTCAGGATCTGGGCCAGCAGTTTAGAGTCCAGAACCAACCTGGAACAGAGGAGAGGTTAGTTGATGAGAAAGGGAGGGAAAATATGGAGAGAGAGAGAAGTAAAGGTGAGGGAGGTATGAAAGACTAGAGAGGTAAGAGAATGGTAGGGAAAAAGAGACAGGTGTAGATAGAGACAGATGTAGAGAAAGCTAGAGAGAAGTAGCGATAGAGGTATCGAAAAAGGGAGGTAGCGAAAAAGAGAGGTAGCGAAACAGTTGAAGTCGGAAGTTTACATACACCTTAGCCAAATACATTTCAACTCAGTTTGTCACAATCCCTGACATTGAATCCTAGAAAAAAATCCCTATCTTAGGTCAGTTACGATCACCACTTTATTTTAAGAATGTGAAATGTCAGAATAATAGTAGAGAGTGATTTATTTCAGTTTTTATTTATTTCATCACATTCCCAGTGGGTCAGAAGTTTACATACACTCAATTAGTATTTGGTAGCATTGCCTTAAAAATGGTTTAACTTGGGTCAAACCTTTCAGGTAGCCTTCCACAAGCTTCCCACAATAAGTTGGGTGAATTTTGGCCCATTCCTCCTGACAGAGCTGGTGTAACTGAGTCAGGTTTGTAGGCCTCCTTGCTCGCACATGCTTTTTCAGTTCTGCCCAAAAATGTTCAATAGGATTGAGGTCAGGGCTTTGTGATGGCCACTCCAATACCTTGACTTTGTTGTCCTTAAGCTATTTTGCCACAACTTTGGAAGACGGCTTGGGGTCATTGTCCATTTGGAAGACCCATTTGCGACCAAGCTGTAACTTCCAAACTTCCTGACTGATGTCTTGAGATGTTTCAATATATCCACATAATTTTACTTCCTCATGATGCCATCTATTTTGCGAAGTGCACCAGTCCCTCCTGCAGTAAAGCACCCCCACAACATGATGCTGCCACCCCTGTGCTTCACGGTTGGGATGGTGTTCTTCCGCTTGCAAGCCCCCCACTTTTTCCTCCAAACATAACGATGGTCATTATGGCCAAACAGTTCTATTTTTGTTTCATCAGACCAGAGGACATTTCTCCAAAAGTCCGATCTTTGTCCACATGTGCATTTGCAGACCATAGTCTGGCTTTTTTATGGCGGTTTTGGAGCAGTGGCTTCTTCCTTGCTGAGCGGCCTTTCAGGTTATGTCAATATAGGACTCGTTTTACTGTGGATATAGATACTTTTGTACCGGTTTCCTCCAGCATCTTCACAAGGTCCTTTGCTGTTGTTCTGGGATTGATTCGCACTTCTCGCACCAAAGTACGTTCATCTCTAGGAGACAGAACGCATATCCTTCCTGAGCGGTATGACGGCTGTGTGGTCCCATGGTGTTTATACTTGCGTACTATTGTTTGTACAGATGAACGTGGCACCTTCAGGCGTTTGGAAATTGCTCCCAAGGATGAACCAGACTTGTGGAGGTCTATAATTTTTTTCTGAAGTCTTGGCTGATTTCTTTTGATTCATGATGTCAAGCAAAGAGGCACTGAGTTTGAAGGTAGGCCTTGAAATACATCCACAGGTACACCTCCAGTTGACTCAAATTATGTAAATTAGCCTATCAGAAGCTTCTAAAGCCATTACATAATTTTCTGGAATTTTCCAAGCTGTTTAAAGGCACAGTCAACTTAGTGTAACTCCACAAAGTAGATGTCCTAACCGACTTGCCAAAATTATAGATTGTTAACAAGAAATTTGTGGAGTGGTTGAAAAACAAGTTTTAATGACTCCAACCTAAGTGTATGTAAACGTCCGACTTCAACTGTACATAACACAACATTTGTAATGTCTTTATTATTTTGGAACTTCTGTGAGTGGAATATTTACTGTTCATTTGATTGTTTATTTCACTTTTGTATATTATCTACTTCCCTTGCTTTGGCAATGTAGGGGCGGCAGGGTAGCCTAGTGATTAGAGTGTTGGACTAGTAACCGGAAGGTTGCAAGTTCAAACCCCCGAGCTGACAAGGTACAAATCTGTTGTTCTGCCCCTGAACAGGCAGTTAACCCACTGTTCCTAGGCCGTCATTGAAAATAAGAATTTGTTCTTAACTGAGTTGCCTAGTTAAATAAAGGTTAAAAAAATAAATAAAATGTTAACATATGTTTCCCATGCCAATGAAGTGATAGCGAGAAGTAAATAGAGGTAGAGGGAGATGTAGAGGCAGAGATAGAGAGAGGTAAAGGACAACAACACAATTAGACCCAACCAAATCATGAGAAAATATAAAGATAATTACTTGACACATTGGAAATAATTAACAAATAAACAGAGCAAACTAGAATGCTATTTGGCCCTAAACAGAGAGTAGACAGTGGCACACTGTGTAAAGAACATCACGTCTTTATTGTGATAGATAGAAAGAGAGAGAGAGCTGGTGAGCTATGTTAAACCCAAGGTCCTGTCTCTCTCTTCTCCATCTCTCAGTGTTAATGGCTGGTTAGGTGGAGGACTGGGTAATATTGCCTAATGCAGTATTGATGTTTATCCCTCCTGTACTTCATCATCTCGCCATCATGGAAGAAAGAGGACAAGTGGTTAAAGGGCACATGGGGCCATAAACCTTGCTGACACACACGCACAACCCCTTCCCCCGTCCCATTCAACAGCAATCTGCCTCCAGAGGCAAGGGATGAAGAGAGTACTAGATAGAAGGACCAATAACTACAGGACATCTGTGTGAGAGTGTAGAACGTCACATGACTGAGTGAGTACTATGTAAGACATCAGTACTATCAGTACTAGGTTAACCAACACACCTCCATATTACAGAAATATAACAGAAGGGGAAAGAAAGTGAAAAGGTGACTGCTAGGGCCTAAGCCTTGAGAGTGGGTGTACTCTGTCTGTGTGTCTGGTGCATAGTACCAGTCGTCTGTCTGTGTAGCTGGTGCATTGTACCAGTCGTCTGTCTGTGTAGCTGGGGCGTAGCGCTAGTCGACTGTCTGTGTAGCTGGTGCGTAGTGCCAGTCGACTGTCTGTGTGTCTGGTGCGTAGTGCCAGTCGTCTGTCTGTGTAGCTGGGGCGTAACGCTAGTCGACTGTCTGTGTAGCTGGTGCATAGTGCTAGTCATCTGTCTGTGTGTCTGGTGCATAGTGCTAGTCGTCTGTCTGTGTGTCTGGTGCGTAGTGCTAGTCGTCTGTCTGTGTGTCTGGTGCGTAATGCTAGTCGTCTGTCTGTGTGTCTGGTGCATAGTGCTAGTCGTTGTGTTGTAACGGTTTTAAAGACAGTGTAAAGTTGGCCACATCAAGACCTGTCCGTCTCACCCCAGCAAAGCTTACAGGACCATAACTCTATTCTGCTCTCACTATGACTATTAAAACATCCTGGCTCCTTAAGGACAGAATATGGGCTTCCTGGCCTGCCAGTCCTCCCTCCTTCCACCTGGCTCTCATTCTACCATTACTGCCAGAGCTTTTATTGGCTGTCTACTAACTAATTAAGACTGGGACTTATATTTATTCTCCCGCTCCATCTCTTTCTTTCTCTCAATATATTTTACAGAATTTTTTTTCTCAATTTTCACATATTTTTCTCTATCTCTCCCTGGTTTTTACAGTGTGTTTTGGAAATGTGGGATACGTGACAATGCGTGTGTGTGTTTGTTTGTTTTTTATGGATGTCTCACTCATGGTGGCTTTTTCAGTTTTTGTCTGTATGTTATCCTGCTGCCACACTCCTTCACTCCTCCTCCTCCTCTCATTCCCTCGCTCCATCCTGCCCCAGCCGACACCTCCTCCTCTAATTCCATCCTGCCCCAGCCGACACCTCCTCCTCTCATTCCCTCGCTCCATCCTGCCCCAGCCGACACCTCCTCCTCTAATTCCATCCTGCCCCAGCCGACACCTCCTCCTCTCATTCCCTCGCTCCATCCTGCCCCAGCCGACACCTCCTCCTCTCATTCCCTCGCTTCATCCTGCCCCAGCCGACATCTCCTCCTCTAATTCCATCCTGCCCCAGCCGACACCTCCTCCTCTAATTCCATCCTGCCCCAGCCGACACCTCCTCCTCTCATTCCCTCGCTCCATCCTGCCCCAGCCGACACCTCCTCCTCTCATTCCCTCGCTCCATCCTGCCCCAGCCGACACCTCCTCCTCTCATTCCCTCGCTCCATCCTGCCCCAGCCGACACCTCCTCCTCTAATTCCATCCTGCCCCAGCCGACACCTCCTCCTCTCATTCCCTCGCTCCATCCTGCCCCAGCCGACACCTCCTCCTCTCATTCCCTCGCTCCATCCTGCCCTAGCCGACACCTCCTCCTCTCATTCCATCCTGCCCTAGCCGACACCTCCTCCTCTCATTCCATCCTGCCCTAGCGGACACCTCCTCCTCTCATTCCCTCGCTCCATCCTGCCCTAGCCGACACCTCCTCATCTCAGTCCATCCTGCCCTAGCCGACACCTCCTCCTCTCATTCCATCCTGCCCTAGCCGACACCTCCTCCTCTCATTCCCTCGCTCCATCCTGCCCCATCCTGCCCCAGCCGGCTCACATCGTTTGTTACAGCGGCCAGATACACTGCTGACACAAAGCTGATACACACACGCACGCACGCACACACGCGCACACGCGCACACACACACACCACAGCCTATCACGGATATTAGTCATGAGCCTCCCTCCCTTTTCTATCCTCCCTTTTCAATCACAGTCGTGGTTATTAGTCATGAGCCTCCTCCCTTTTCTATCACAGTGAGCCTCCTCCCTTTTCTATCACAGTCGTGGTTATTAGTCATGAGCCTCCTCCCTTTTCTATCACAGTCGTGGTTATTAGTCATGAGCCTCCTCCCTTTTCTATCACAGTGAGCCTCCTCCCTTTTCTATCACAGTCGTGGTTATTAGTCATGAGCCTCCTCCCTTTTCTATCACAGTCGTGGTTATTAGTCATGAGCCTCCTCCCTTTTCTATCACAGTTGTGGTTATTAGTCATGAGCCTCCTCCCTTTTCTATCACAGTCGTGGTTATTAGTCATGAGCCTCCTCCCTTTTCTATCACAGTCGTGGTTATTAGTCATGAGCCTCCTCCCTTTTCTATCACAGTCGTGGTTATTAGTCATGAGCCTCCTCCCTTTTCTATCACAGTCGTGGTTATTAGTCATGAGCCTCCTCCCTTTTCTATCACAGTCGTGGTTATTAGTCATGAGCCTCCTCCCTTTTCTATCACAGTCGTGGTTATTAGTCATGAGCCTCCTCCCTTTTCTATCACAGTGAGCCTCCTCCCTTTTCTATCACAGTCGTGGTTATTAGTCATGAGCCTCCTCCCTTTTCTATCCCAGTCGTGGTTATTAGTCATGAGCCTCCTCCCTTTTTTTATCACAGTCGTGGTTATTAGTCATGAGCCTCCTCCCTTTTCTATCACAGTGAGCCTCCTCCCTTTTCTATCACAGTCGTGGTTATTAGCCTTAGCGCCAGCGTTGTTCTTTAGCGATGCAGTTAATTTGTGTGGAGAATAGGACATGTCACACTTCAACAGGATTGACATGGATACACAAACACACACAGTACAACAAATGTGCTGCAGAGCAACCCCATCACAGCTGATGGAGAAACAGCTGACAGAGAAAGGGAAAGATACAAAGGAGACAGAAGCAGAGAGATTAACTGAAAGAGGGAGAAATGGGGAGAGAGAGAGATAAACTGAAAGAGGGAGAAATGGGGAGAGAGAGAGATAAACTGAAAGAGGGAGAAATGGGGAGAGAGAGAGATAAACTGAAAGAGGGAGAAATGGGGAGCGAGAGAGAGATAAACTGAAAGAGGGAGAAATGGGGAGAGAGAGAGATAAACTGAAAGAGGGAGAAATGGGGAGCGAGAGAGAGATAAACTGAAAGAGGGAGAAATGGGGAGAGAGAGAGATAAACTGAAAGAGGGAGAAATGGGGAGAGAGAGAGAGATAAACTGAAAGAGGGAGAAATGGGGAGAGAGAGAGATAAACTGAAAGAGGGAGAAATGGGGAGAGAGAGAGATAAACTGAAAGGGGGAGGGAGAGAGAGAAACTGAAAGGGGGAGAGAGAGAGAGAGAGAAATTGAAAGAGAGAGAAAGGGAAAAAGCTAGTAAATAAAATAAAATTTTACTCGGTACATACAACAGCCCTTACAGTGAAATGCTTACTTACGAGCCCCTAACCAACAGTGCAGATTCAAACAAATACAGATAACAAAAAGAGATAAAAGTAACAAGTTATTAAAGAGCAGCTGTAAAAATAACAATATATACAGGGGTATTCCAGTTAGTTGAGGTAGTATGTACATGTAACGGGGTGAGTGACTGGTTGCCGGGAAGTCAGGCGCAGGAGAGCAGAGATGGGTGATAACAGGAGAACTTTAATTATACACCCTGGCCCAAAGGCACAGGAGAGGCAGCACAAAGCACAACCACGGTAACATGAACTGGATTAAACAAAACAAACAAACCTAGGTTTGAAACAAACCTAGCCCAAGCCAGCCTGTAGCCTAACACCCTACACAAAGAACAATTCCACACACAGACATGGGGGAAACAGAGGGTAATATACATTTAGTCTGATGGGGGAATGTGAACCAGGTGTGCGGGAAAACAAGACAAAACAAATGGAAAATGAAAGGTGGAGTGGCGATGGCTAGAAGACCGGTGACGTCGACCGCCGAACTTCACCCGAACAAGGAGAGGCAACGACTTCGGCGGAAGTCGTGACAGTACATGTAGGTAGAGTTATTAAAGTGACTATGAATAGATGACAATAGAGAGTGGCAGTGGTGTGGAGAGGGGAAGGGGGAGGACAATGCAAATAGCCTGGGTAGCCATTTGACTAGATGTTCAGGAGTCTTATGGCTTGTGGGTAGAAGCTGTTTAGAAGCCTCTTGGACCTAAACTTGGTGCTCTAGTAGCACTCAGTGCGGTAGCAGAGAGAACAGTCTATGACTAAGGTGGCTGGAGTCTTTGACAATTTTTAGGGCCTTCCTCTGACACCGCCTGGTATAGAGGTCCTGGATGGCAGGAAGCTTAGCCCCAGTGATATACTTGGCCATTCGCATTACCCTCTGTAGTGTCTTGCGGTTGGAGGCCAAGCAGTTGCCATACCAGGCAGTGATGCAAACAGTCAGGATGCTCTCGATGGTGCAGCTGTAGAACCTTTTGAAGAACTAAGGACCCATGCCAAATCTTTTCAGCCTCCTGAGGGGGAATAGGTTTTGTCGTGCCTGCTTCATGACTCTCTTGGTGTGCTTGGACCATGTTAGTTTGTTGGTGATGTGAACACCAAGGAACTTGAACCTCTCAACCTGCTCCACTGCAGCCCAGTCGATGAAAATGGTGGCATGTTCGTTCCTCTTTTTCCTGTAGTCCACAATCATCTCCTTTGTGTTGACCACATAGAGGGAGAGGTTATTGTCCTTGCACCACACGGCCAGGACTCTGACCTCCTTCCTATAGGCTGTCTCGTTGTTGTCGGTGATCAGGCCTACCACTGTTGTGTCATCGGCAAATTTAATGATGGTGTTGGAGTCGTGCCTGGCCGTGCAGTCATGAGTGAACAGGGAGTACAGGAGGGGGCTGACCATGCAACCCTGAGGGGCCCCGGTGTTGAGGATCAGCGTGGCGGATGTGTTGTTACCTACCCTTACCACCTGGGGCGGCTGTCAGGAAGTCCAGGATCCAGTTGCAGAGGGAGGTGTTTCGTCCCAGGGTCCTTAGCTTATTGATGAGCTTTGAGGGCACTACGCTGTTGAACGCTGAGCTGTAGTCAACGAATAGCATTTTTACATAGGTGTTATTTTTGTCCAGGTGGGAAAGGGCAGTGTGGAGTGCCCTGTGCTCTGTGGATCTGTTGGGGTGGTATGGAACTTGGAGTGGGTCTAGGGTTTCTGGGATAATGGTGTTGATGTGAGCCATGACCAGTCTTTCAAAGCACTTCAGGGCTACAGACGTGAGTGCTACGGGTCAGTAGTCATTTAGGCAGGTTACCTTAGTGTTCTTGGGCACAGGCTCTATGGTGGTCTGCTTAAAACATGTTGGTGTTCCAGACTCAGTCAGGGAGAGGTTGAACATGTCAGTGAAGATACTTGCCAGTTGGTCAGCACATGCTCGCAGTACACATCCTGATAATACGTCTGGCCCTGCGGCCTTGTGAATGTTTACCTGTTTAAAGGTCTTACTCACATCGGCTGCGGTGAGCGTGATCACACAGTCGTCCGGAACAGCAGGTGCTCTCATGCATGTTTCAGTGTTATTTACCTCGAAGCGAGCATAGAAGTAGTTTAGCTTGTCTGGTAGGCTTGTGTCACTGGGCAGCTCTCAGCTGTGCTTCCCTTTGTAGTCTGTAATAGTTTGCAAGCCCTGCCACATCCGACAAGCGTTAGAGCCGGTGTAGTATGATTCAATCCTGTACTGACACTTTTCCTGTTTGATGGTTCGTAGGAGAGCATAGCAGGATTTCTTACAAGCTTCCGGGTTAGAGTCCCTCTAGCCTTTAGCTCAGTTCGGATGCTGCCTGTAATCCATGGCTTCTGGTTGGGGTATGTACGTACGGTCACTGTGGGGACAATGTCATCGATGCACTTATTGATGAAGCCAATGACAGACGTGGTGTACTCCTCAATTCCATTGGAGGAACCCCGGAACATATTCCAGTCTGTGCTAGCAAAACAGACTGGGTAAGTCCAAAACAGAGCAGGAAAGGGACAGGAGGAGAGGGACAGGGGGAAAAGGGACAGAGGGAAAGGGACAGGGGGAAAAAGGGACAGGGGGAAGGGACAGGGGAGAGGGAAAAGGGACAGAGTGAATAGGACAGAGGAAAAGGGACAGAGGGAAAGGTTCAGGGGAGAGGGAAAAGGGACAGAGGGAAAGGGACAGGGGGAAAGGGACAGAGAAAAGGGACAAGGGGAGAGGGAAAAGGGACAGAGGGAGAGGGAAAAGGGACAGAGGGAAAGGGGCAGAGGGAAAGGGACAGGGGGATAGGGACAGAGGGGAAGGGACAGGGTGGGAGGGAAAAGGGACAGAGGGAAAGGGACAGGGAAAAGGGGGAAGGGACAGAGGGAAAGGGACAGGGGAAGAGGGAAAGGGACAGGGGGAAAAGGGACAGGAGGTAAGGGACATAGGGAAAGGGACAGGGGAAAGGGACAGGGGGAAAGGGACAGAGGGAAAAGGGACAGGGTAGTGGGACAGAGGGAAAGGGACAGGAGGAAAGGGACAGGGAGAAAGGCACAGGGGTATGGGACAGAGGAAAAAGGGACAGGGGTATGGGACAGAGGGAAAGGGACAGAGGGAAAGGGACAGAGGGAAAGGGACAGGGGGAAAAGGGACAGAGGGAAAGGGACAGAGGGAAGGGACAGGTGGGGAGGGACAGAGGGAAAGGGAGAGAGGGAAGGGACATGGAGTAAGGGACAGGGGGAAAGGGACAGGGAGAAAGGGACAGGAGGAGGGACAGAGGGAAAGGGACAGGGGGAGGGACAGAGGGAAAGGGACAGGGGGAAGGGACAGAGGGGAAGGGACATGGAGTAAGGGACAGGGGGAAATGGACAGGGGGAGGGACAGAGGGAGAGGGACAGAGGGAAAAGGGACAGAGGGAAAGGGACATGGAGTAAGGGACAGGGGGAAATGGACAGGGAGAAAGGGACAGGGGGAGGGACAGAGGGAGAGGGACAGAGGGAAAAGGGACAGAGGGAAAGGGACAGAGGGAAAGGGACAGGGAGTAAGGGACAGGGAGAAAGGGACAGGGAGAAAGGGACAGAGAAAAAGGGACAGGGAGGAGGGAAAAGGGACAGAGGGTAGTGGACAGGGAGTAAGGGACAGGGAGAAAGGGACAGGGAGAAAGGGACAGAGAGAAAGGGACAGGGGGTAAGGGACAGGGAGTAAGGGACACAGGATGGGACAGGGAGAAGGGACAGGGAGTAAGGGACATAGGGAAAGGGACGGACTGCTGTTGTGTGATGTGTTGCAGGTGGAGTTCATTTAGAGGGATATTAACTTTCTGTTTCATTACGATTAGCTTTAATTCTTTCTCTAAACCACAGGAGAGGAAGCGTGCTCAACATGTATTATTCCATTAAAGAGGTAACAAGCACATTTACAAACACAACGCCTACACACACTTACAGACACACACACCATTTAAGAGGTAACAAGAAAGTTTATCACCTGAATTTAATCTATCACTGGAACATATGCTCTCAATCCAATCCACTACAACCAGAGAGGGAGTGTGTGTGTGTCTGTGACTGTATATATATTTATGCATGTATGCAGGTCTGTGAGGTGAAGCGTAAGCTGCAAAGTCCTTATCCCTCCCCCTCTATCTCTCCCTCTCTATATCCCTCCCCCTCTATCTCTCCCTCTCTATATCCCTCCCCCTCTATCTCTCCCTCTCTATATCCCTCCCCTCTATCTCTCCCTCTCTATATCCCTCCCCCTCTATCTCTCCCTCTCTATATCCCTCCCTCTCTATCCCTCCCTCTCTATATCCCTCCCTCTCTATATCCCTCCCCTCTATCTCTCCCTCTCTATATCCCTCCCCCTTTATCTCTCCCTCTCTATATCCCTCCCTCTCTATCCCTCCCTCTCTATATCCCTCCCTCTCTATATCCCTCCCCCTCTATCTCTCCCTCTCTATATCCCTCCCCCTCTATCCCTCCCTCTCTATATCCCTCCCCCTCTATCTCTCCCTCTCTATATCCCGCCCTCTCTATCCCTCCCTCTCTATATCCCTCCCCCTCTATCCCTCCCCCTCTATCCCTCCCCTATATCCCTCCCCCTCTATATCCCTCCCTCTCTATATCCCTCCCCCTCTATCTCTCCCTCTCTATATCCCTCCCCCTCTATCTCTCCCTCTCTATATCCCTCCCCTCTATCCCTCCCTCTCTATATCCCTCCCCTCTATCCCTCCCTCTCTATATCCCTCCCCCTCCCTCTATATCCCTCCCTCTATATCCCTCCCCTCTATCCCTCCCTCTCTATATCCCTCCCCCTCTATCCCTCCCTCTCTATATCCCTCCCCCTCTATCTCTCCCTCTCTATATCCCTCCCTCTCTATCCCTCCCTCTCTATATCCCTCCCTCTCTATATCCCTCCCCCTCTATCTCTCCCTCTCTATATCCCTCCCCCTCTATCCCTCCCTCTCTATATCCCTCCCCCTCTATCCCTCCCTCTCTATATCCCTCCCCCTATATCCCTCCCTCTCTATATCCCTCCCTCTCTATATCCCTCCCCCTATCCCTCCCTCTCTATCCCTCCCTCTCTATATCCCTCCCTCTCTATATCCCTCCCCCTCTATCTCTCCCTCTCTATATCCCGCCCTCTCTATCCCTCCCTCTACACCCCTCTCTGAGTCATCCTCTCCTCTCTTCAGGAGCATCATTAAAAGCAGGCCTGCGCCTCAGACAGACTGAAAGGAGAGAGGAGCCTGAGAAGAGACAGACCAGGGAGAGGGTGTGGGGGATAGAGAGAGAGAAGGACAGAGAAAGAAATGGGGTTAAAATATGTTGAAAAAAATGTATGAAAGAGAAAAAGGTAAACATAGGGAGGAGAAAAACTGATAGAAGAAAAAAAACAGAGAGAGAGAGAGAGAGAGAGAGAGAGAGAGAGAGAGAGAGAAAGAGGGCGGGGCGATATATTGAAATCATTCGATTTATTCTACTTTATGTTTTAGTGCGATGTTCATTTGGATACAGGAATTGGCCTGTATCGCAAGAATTAAGGTTTTCGTTTTCATGTATTTTATGCATTTTTGGTTTTGTCTCCTTCTGTACTGTGCTGTGTGCACTGTGCACCTCCCCCTCATACAGACACAAAGCCCCTCCTCCTTCTGTACTGTGCTGTGTGCACTGTGCACCTCCCCCTCATACAGACACAAAGCCCCTCCTCCTTCTGTACTGTGCTGTGTGCACTGTGCACCTCCCCCATACAGACACAAAGCCCCTCCTCCTTCCGTACTGTGCTGTGTGCACTGTACACCTCCCCTCATACAGACACAAAGCCCCTCCTCCTTCTGTACTGTGCTGTGTGCACTGTGCACCTCCCCCACATGCAGACACAAAGCCCCTCCTCCTTTCGTACTGTGCTGTGTGCACTGTGCACCTCCCCTCATACAGACACAAAGCCCCTCCTCCTTCCGTACTGTGCTGTGTGCACTGTGCACCTCCCCTCATACAGACACCAAGCCCCTCCTCCTCCTTCTGTACTGTGCTGTGTGCACTGTGCACCTCCCCACTCACACAGACACCAAGCCCCTCCTCCTTCTGTACTGTGCTGTGTGCACTGTGCACCTCCTCCTCATACAGACACCAGGCCCCTCCTCCTTCTGTACTGTGCTGTGTGCACTGTGCACCTCCCCACTCACACAGAAACCAAGCCCCTCCTCCTTCTGTACTGTGCTATGTGCACCTCCCCCTCATACAGACACCAAGCCCCTCCTCCTTCTGTACTGTGCTATGTGCACCTCCCCCTCATACAGACACCAAGCCCCTCCTCCTTCTGTACTGTGCTATGTGCACCTCCCCCTCATACAGACACCAAGCCCCTCCTCCTTCTGTACTGTGCTATGTGCACCTCCCCTCATACAGACACCAAGCCCCTCCTCCTTCTGTACTGTGCTATGTGCACCTCCCCCTCATACAGACACCAAGCCCCTCCTCCTTCTGTACTGTGCTATGTGCACCTCCCCTCATACAGAAACCAAGCCCCTCCTCCTTCTGTACTGTGCTATGTGCACCTCCCCTCATACAGAAACCAAGCCCCTCCTCCTTCTGTACTGTGCTATGTGCACCTCCCCTCATACAGAAACCAAGCCCCTCCTCCTTCTGTACTGTGCTATGTGCACCTCCCCCTCATACAGACACCAAGCCCCTCTCCTTGCTACTCAAAGCAACAAAGATAAAAGCTCACTTTCTGTCTGATAACAAGCAGTTTCAATTCGCTATTTGCATTTGAGATAACATAAATTGCTCAATTCCCCTCCTAACAATTCCATTTTATGTCTAAAATCCCAAAATGTAGAACAGAGCAGACCCCACTAAAACAGGAGTATCAATAAACATGATTTTGGAAAATGAATTCTCAGTTTGCCAAGTGCGGATTTGCAGTACCACTAGCAGCATTATAGCTACAGACCTATGTGCTAGCTTTCTAGTCAGTGAGCTATTAAACTAAGCATTTATATCAGGAATTGGCAACTCGTTCTCTTTCTGAGAAATAATCATCTTCTTATGCAGGTAGGCACTTGATTTCAACACCCAAACAAAGTGACCAGGCTGTTGTTTACAACATGTAATACATGTTGAGCTGTCCCCGAGCTGACAAGGTAAGAATCTGTCGTTCTGCCCCTGAACAAGGCAGTTAGCCCACTGTTCCTAGGCTGTCATTGTGAATAAGAATTTGTTCTTAACTGACTTGCCTAGTTAAATAAAGGTTCAATAAAAAATACAACATTTAATTGTTCAAACAGTTGGAGATGGACAGGGGGGTGTGTTCATAACAGTTCAACTGTTCTACCTTTTTTTAGCAAGCAAATGGATTCACGTTGGCTAGACTTGAAATATAAAGATTGGTTGGCTACTCACTAGCAGGTACGCTTGTGCTCCAGGAGATCAGAGCTGGGTTAATGTTCTACAATTCTGCTACAAGTTGGTCATTATTAGTGGGTATGCATTGTGCATGGTCCTGGTTACATTTCTAACAAACAGGACATGTTCAGACATGGAGGCCAGATCAGTGAATATTGGAAAAAAAGCAGGTAAAATCATTTTTGAGAAAATGGTTGTGGAAGGCTTATATTTAGCTTAGGTATAATTTTACAAGCCCTGAATTCATTATATTCTTCTGATGGTTAGAAATGAAGAGTATTGCCCTTTAAATTGTTCAACCAAGCTTATTAAGAGAAAACGTTAAGAAATATATACATTTCGTGAATTGCCCATAAGTAAAAATATATATATATTATTTTTAGGCCATATCGCCCAGCCCTAGAGAGAGTGTGTGTGTGTGTGGTTATAATTGTCATTCGGGGCCATTCTCTGCTCTAAGGGAACGTCATGCTAGAGACGGCCCAGCCTTCCATCTGAAATCAACAAATTAGCCGTGTGGACGGTACAGGCAGCATGTGCGTGTGTGTGTATGTGTGTGTGTGTGTGTATGTGGGGACAGGTATTGGAAAGGGCAGCTCTATCAGGCCCTACTCCGGCATGATAAAATGTTATTGCTGTTTTCCTGTAAATTGGCTCCGAGCGTGAGTGTTCTTGTTCCGTTCCACGGCCAGGCTACAATGCAGCATAGGAGATTTATGGCTGTCTCCTCTCTAAACGATGACAGTCTTTGTCAACCCCCCTAATAAAGCTCCAGAGATGGACATAGACTCTCCATAGATGAACCAGCCACTGTTAGAAAGATAGGAAATGGTATAAACACACTGTATGTGTATGTGCACATAACTGTGTAGCACAGAGTGGTGTATAAATCTCTGTTGATCTCTCGTCTCTAAATATGTGTGTACACTACAGTGTTTCCCTAATCCTGTTTTTCAGCAGCATTAGGGTTGGGGGTTAGGGGAGTGGCCAAGGTTGCGGTTTTAGAGGCCTATTGGCCACAGAGAGAACATTTTACAAAGCAAATTTACTGAAATTCTACACATTTTGCCATGGAGCTGAGATAATTATCTGTTTTAAAGTGAGTTTCCTGCAATTCTCCACATTTTGTCATGGCGTATGCCTTGTTCTTATGCTATCTGAGTGACTCAAACATTAGAACTAAATCAATGGAGGCCCCATGCCATGACATTTTGGGAGTTTCAGATTCTCCCTGGCCGACTAGTTTTTATTTTGGTGATTAGTTCTCAAAGATGATTTTATAAAAAAATATATTGAGTCATTATATCTACATATTTTATGTCTGGTTTTAGTAATCTAAGTTTACACTTAAAATGTTTTACCCCCCCCCTACAAAATAAATAATAATAATATTTACAAAAATTTGCAGCGACTGTGCAGCACTGCTTAATGCATAAAAGCAAAACACTGCTCTATGTACGTATATGTGTGTGTGTACGTTTGTACTCTGCGTCTGTGTGTGTGTGTGTGTGTGTGGTAGGAACAGTGGAGTGTGAATCTGTGTTGCTCTCATAATGCCTCAATATTTCAGAGGCCTAGTGGGGTGGATTTATGTCTGTCTGCCCGTGACAGTTTTCCCCCTCCGTCTCCACACAGATAAATCAGCTGCACTAAGGACACACACACTCACGGACACAGCACGCAGACACACACCCACCCACAAACACGCAGGCAACCACACGCACACAAACACACATTGCACGCACACACTGCACCAGAGGCAAATGTCACTTTGTGATAAGAGTCACTGACTCAAAGACACAAGAGGGTGGCATTATTCAAACGTTGCTTGTCAGGGGGTGGTAGTTGCAGATCAGCTTTAATATTCCAGATAGATTTTGGGTTCTAATACTTGTTTGCATCACTACATTTTCCACCAACCCTACTACCCCTCCCCTGATTGGAGTAAACTAACGGACAACAATACGTCTTCTACTACTTACAGCTATTTTTGCTCACATATACAGTACATGTAGTTAACTAATTCTACAAATATTCCTCATGATCTCTTTCTGCATGTGCTGGATTTTCACCCACAGCGGACAATCCACCATTCATTCTGATGTTAACTCCAACACGCAGATGTTCACAGATTAACACATCTTTCCCAGTATAATACAATTGAGCTATTTCCTTGTGCAATACATCCCTCCATTGTACTGTGATGTCTTACAAGGGTCCTGAACCTCCCTATTTGTAACATTTCTACCGATATTGGCCTAAAAATAAATATGTTACCCAAGAGTATAATGATATTTCACATTGACTGGTTGTTTTTCAGATTCCCTAATACAGGTTGCAGGTCCATCTGAACCCTGATATTATGACATTAACAACCATTCCTGGACCTGACTCCAAAAGCGAGCCACCGATGGACAGCACCAGAAACTATGTTCTATTGATTCTGTTTCCTTGTAACAGAGTCTGACTGTTAAATGCCCCATATAGTGAGCTTTCTTTTTGTATTTTATATAATAGCTTAAATTGAAACAAACGTATTGATGTGTCAATTGTTGTTTTATATGGCAGTTCATAGACCTGACGCCAAGGTGTTGGGACACCAAAAACCTGTTCCCAACTGACTTGAATTTTGTGCGGCATAGGTGTCAAACCTTTGGACTTTAAGTGAAACTGATACATTTTTCAACTTATACTAATCATTTTAAGCCATTTATGGTTTTTAATAGGTGGAAGAAAGACACATTCTTTAATTTCTTCTTTAAGTAATTGTAGTTTTTTAGTCTTATCGACTGAGGCAGCATCAGGGCTGGGAGTGGTGAGATATGTAATTGGTAAGCAGCTTAGTCTCAGGGCTGGGAGTGGTGAGATATGTAATTGGTAAGCAGTTTAGTCTCAGGGCTGGGAGTGGTGAGATATGTAATTGGTAAGCAGTTTAGTCTCAGGGCTGGGAGTGGTGAGATATGTAATTGGTAAGCAGTTTAGTCTCAGGGCTGGGAGTGGTGAGATATGTAATTGGTAAGCAGTTTAGTCTCAGGGCTGGGAGTGGTGAGATATGTAATTGGTAAGCAGCTTAGTCTCAGGGCTGGGAGTGGTGAGATATGTAATTGGTAAGCAGCTTAGTCTCAGGGCTGGGAGTGGTGAGATATGTAATTGGTAAGCAGTTTAGTCTCAGGGCTGGGAGTGGTGAGATATGTAATTGGTAAGCAGTTTAGTCTCAGGGCTGGGAGTGGTGAGATATGTAATTGGTAAGCAGTTTAGTCTCAGGGCTGGGAGTGGTGAGATATGTAATTGGTAAGCAGTTTAGTCTCAGGGCTGGGAGTGGTGAGATATGTAATTGGTAAGCAGCTTAGTCTCAGGGCTGGGAGTGGTGAGATATGTAATTGGTAAGCAGTTTAGTCTCAGGGCTGGGAGTGGTGAGATATGTAATTGGTAAGCAGTTTAGTCTCAGGGCTGGGAGTGGTGAGATATGTAATTGGTAAGCAGTTTAGTCTCAGGGCTGGGAGTGGTGAGATATGTAATTGGTAAGCAGCTTAGTCTCAGGGCTGGGAGTGGTGAGATATGTAATTGGTAAGCAGCTTAGTCTCAGGGCTGGGAGTGGTGAGATATGTAATTGGTAAGCAGCTTAGTCTCAGGGCTGGGAGTGGTGAGATATGGGCTGGGAGTAGATATGTTGGTAAGCAGCTTAGTCTCAGGGCTGGGAGTGGTGAGATATGTAATTGGTAAGCAGCTAGTCTCAGGGCTGGGAGTGGTGAGATATGTAATTGGTAAGCAGCTTAGTCTCAGGGCTGGGAGTGGTGAGATATGTAATTGGTAAGCAGCTTAGTCTCAGGGCTGGGAGTGGTGGGATATGTAATTGGTAAGCAGCTTAGTCTCAGGGCTGGGAGTGGTGGGATATGTAATTGGTAAGCAGCTTAGTCTCAGGGCTGGGAGTGGTGAGATATGTAATTGGTAAGCAGCTTAGTCTCAGGGCTGGGAGTGGTGAGATATGTAATTGGTAAGCAGATTAGTCTCAGGGCTGGGAGTGGTGAGATATGTAATTGGTAAGCAGTTTAGTGTCAGGGCTGGGAGTGGTGAGATATGTAATTGGTAAGCAGCTTAGTCTCAGGGCTGGGAGTGGTGAGATATGTAATTGGTAAGCAGCTTAGTCTCAGGGCTGGGAGTGGTGGGATATGTAATTGGTAAGCAGCTTAGTCTCAGGGCTGGGAGTGGTGAGATATGTAATTGGTAAGCAGCTTAGTCTCAGGGCTGGGAGTGGTGAGATATGTAATTGGTAAGCAGCTTAGTGTCAGGGCTGGGAGTGGTGGGATATGTAATTGGTAAGCAGTTTAGTCTCAGGGCTGGGAGTGGTGAGATATGTAATTGGTAAGCAGCTTAGTCTCAGGGCTGGGAGTGGTGGGATATGTAATTGGTAAGCAGCTTAGTGTCAGGGCTGGGAGTGGTGAGATATGTAATTGGTAAGCAGTTTAGTCTCAGGGCTGGGAGTGGTGAGATATGTAATTGGTAAGCAGCTTAGTGTCAGGGCTGGGAGTGGTGAGATATGTAATTGGTAAGCAGCTTAGTCTCAGGGCTGGGAGTGGTGGGATATGTAATTGGTAAGCAGTTTAGTCTCAGGGCTGGGAGTGGTGAGATATGTAATTGGTAAGCAGCTTAGTCTCAGGGCTGGGAGTGGTGGGATATGTAATTGGTAAGCAGTTTAGTCTCAGGGCTGGGAGTGGTGAGATATGTAATTGGTAAGCAGCTTAGTCTCAGGGCTGGGAGTGGTGGGATATGTAATTGGTAAGCAGCTTAGTCTCAGGGCTGGGAGTGGTGAGATATGTAATTGGTAAGCAGCTTAGTCTCAGGGCTGGGAGTGGTGAGATATGTAATTGGTAAGCAGCTTAGTCTCAGGGCTGGGAGTGGTGGGATATGTAATTGGTAAGCAGCTTAGTCTCAGGGCTGGGAGTGGTGAGATATGTAATTGGTAAGCAGCTTAGTCTCAGGGCTGGGAGTGGTGAGATATGTAATTGGTAAGCAGATTAGTCTCAGGGCTGGGAGTGGTGAGATATGTAATTGGTAAGCAGATTAGTCTCAGGGCTGGGAGTGGTGAGATATGTAATTGGTAAGCAGATTAGTCTCAGGGCTGGGAGTGGTGAGATATGTAATTGGTAAGCAGATTAGTGTCAGGGCTGGGAGTGGTGAGATATGTAATTGGTAAGCAGCTTAGTGTCAGGGCTGGGAGTGGTGGGATATGTAATTGGTAAGCAGTTTAGTCTCAGGGCTGGGAGTGGTGAGATATGTAATTGGTAAGCAGCTTAGTCTCAGGGCTGGGAGTGGTGGGATATGTAATTGGTAAGCAGTTTAGTCTCAGGGCTGGGAGTGGTGAGATATGTAATTGGTAAGCAGCTTAGTCTCAGGGCTGGGAGTGGTGGGATATGTAATTGGTAAGCAGCTTAGTCTCAGGGCTGGGAGTGGTGAGATATGTAATTGGTAAGCAGTTTAGTCTCAGGGC
This sequence comes from Oncorhynchus tshawytscha, assembly GCF_018296145.1. Classification (NCBI taxonomy): domain Eukaryota; kingdom Metazoa; phylum Chordata; class Actinopteri; order Salmoniformes; family Salmonidae; genus Oncorhynchus; species Oncorhynchus tshawytscha. Next base: position 17,917,251 of record NC_056441.1, on the reverse strand, counting down.
TGGGAGTGGTGGGATATGTAATTGGTAAGCAGCTTAGCCTCAGGGCTGGGAGTGGTGGGATATGTAATTGGTAAGCAGCTTAGCCTCAGGGCTGGGAGTGGTAAAAAAAACAATATTTAACCTTTAAATAACAAGGCAAGTCAGTTAAGAACAAATTCTTATTTCCAATGACGGCCTAGGAACAGTGGGTTAACTGCCTGTTCAGGGGCAGAGCGACAGATTTTTACCTTGTCAGCTCAGGGATTCAATCTTGCAACCTTTCGGTTAGTAGTCCAACACTCTAACCACCACGCCCCAAGTCAATGCTGGTAGATGTACACTCCACTACGTATTTATTTGGACAGTGCCAAAACTTTACATTTGCTTTATACTCCAGCATTTAGGATTTGAGATCAAATGTTTCATATGAGGTGACAGTAAGAATGTCACCTTTTATTTGAGGGTATTTTCATACATCTCTGTTTTACCATTTAGAAGTGAAGGCATGTTATGTATCTAGTCCTCCGTTTAAAGGTATGATAAGGATATGGACAAATTCACTTAAAGTGTATTCAATTCAGTCAAAAGTGTAGTATTTGGCTACATCAAGCTTGTGACTCTACAAAACTGTTGGTTGCATTTTCAGTTTGATTTGGTTGTGTTTCAGATTATGTTGTGGCCAATAGAAATTAATGGTAAATAATTTATTTTGTAATTTTGGAGTCACTTTCATTGTAAAATAAAAATATTATTTGTTTCTGAACACTCTTAATTCATGTGGATGGTACTATGATTACGCATAATCATGAATGAATCCTGAATAATGACAAGTGAGAAAGTTAATGCTGGAGTATAGAGCCAAATTAAACATTTTAGCTTCACTGTCCAAATAAATAGGTACGGGAGTATAGTTTGTAAGCAGCAGGGTTGGTTGGATGTGAGTTGGCTTTACTGAGAGCTCAACCAGTCAATGTAAAAGAGTCTCTCCATCAAATCAAATCAAATTTATTTATATAGCCCTTCGTACATCAGCTGATATCTCAAAGTGCTGTACAGAAACCCAGCCTAAAACCCCAAACAGCAAGCAATGCAGGTGTAGAAGCACGGTGGCTAGGAAAAACTCCCTAGAAAGGCCAAAACCTAGGAAGAAACCTAGAGAGGAACCAGGCTATGTGGGGTGGCCAGTCCTCTTCTGGCTGTGCCGGGTGGAGATTATAACAGAACATGGCCAAGATGTTCAAATGTTCATAAATGACCAGCATGGTCGAATAATAATAATCATAGGCAGAACAGTTGAAACTGGAGCAGCAGCACAGTCAGGTGGAAGTTGAAACTGGAGCAGCAGCATGGCCAGGTGGACTGGGGACAGCAAGGAGTCATCATGTCAGGTAGTCCTGGGGCATGGTCCTAGGGCTCAGGTCAGTTGAAACTGGAACAGCAGCATGGCCAGGTGGACTGGGGACAGCAAGGAGTCATCATGTCAGGTAGTCCTGGAGCTCAGGTCCTAGGGCTCAGGTCCTCCGAGAGAGAGAAAGAAAGAGAGAAGGAGAGAATTAGAGAACGCACACTTAGATTCACACAGGACACCGAATAGGACAGGAGAAGTACTCCAGATATAACAAACTGACCCCAGCCCCCCGACACATAAACTACTGCAGCATAAATACTGGAGGCTGAGACAGGAGGGGTCAGGAGACACTGTGGCCCCATCCGAGGTCACCCCCGGACAGGGCAAAACAGGAAGGATATAACCCCACCCACTTTGCCAAAGCACAGCCCCCACACCACTAGAGGGATATCTTCAACCACCAACTTACTATCCTGAGACAAGGCTGAGTATAGCCCACAAAGATCTCCACCACGGCACAACCCAAGGGGGGGCGCCAACCCAGACAGGATGACCACAACAGTGAATCAACCCACTCAGGTGACGCACCCCCTCCAGGGACGGCATGAGAGAGCCCCAGTAAGCCAGTGACCCAGCCCCCGTAATAGGGTTAGAGGCAGAGAATCCCAGTGGAAAGAGGGGAACCGGCCAGGCAGAGACAGCAAGGGCGGTTCGTTGCTCCAGAGCCTTTCCGTTCACCTTCCCACTCCTGGGCCAGACTACACTCAATCATATGACCCACTGAAGAGATGAGTCTTCAGTAAAGACTTAAAGGTTGAGACCGAGTTTGCGTCTCTGACATGGGTAGGCAGACCGTTCCATAAAAATGGAGCTCTATAGGAGAAAGCCCTGCCTCCAGCTGTTTGCTTAGAAATTCTAGGGACAATTAGGAGGCCTGCGTCTTGTGACCGTAGCGTACGTGTAGGTATGTACGGCAGGACCAAATCAGAGAGATAGGTAGGAGCAAGCCCATGTAATGCTTTGTAGGTTAGCAGTAAAACCTCTCCATCAGTCTCCCTCTACCCCTGACAGCTCTGACAGAGGGGTGGGCTGACCCCTCACCCCCACCCAACAGCACCACAGTCTATAGTGCATTCAAGTCTTCAGACCTCTTCCCCTTTTCCACCTTTTGTTACATTACATCCTTATTCAAAAATTGATTAAATACAAATTTTCCCTCATCAATCTACACACAATACCCCATAATCACAAAGCAAAAAAAGGGTTTTAGAATTTTTTGCTAATTTATAAAACATTTTAAAAAATGAAATATCACATTTACATAAGTATTCAGACCATTTACTTTGTTGAAGCGCCTTTGGCAGTGTTTACAGCCTCGAGTCTTCTTGGGTATGACGCTACAAGCTTGGCACACCTGTATTTGGGGAGTTTCTCCCATTCTTCTCTGCAGATCCTCTAAAGCTCTGTCAGGTTGGTTGGGGAGCATCGCATCACAGGTATTTTCAGGTCTCTCCAGAGATGCTTGATCAGGTTCAAGTCTGGGCTCTGGCTGGGCCACTCGAGGACATTCAGAGACTTGTCACAAAGGCACTCCTGTGTTGTCTTGGCTGTTTGCTTAGGGTTGTAGTCCTGTTTGAAGGTGAACCTGACAGAGGAAAAGGGCTCTGGAGCAGGTTTTCATCAAGGATCTCTCTGTACTTTTCTCTGTTCATCTTTCCCTCAATCCTGACTAGTCCCCACAGCATCCCCACAGCATGATGCTGCCACCACTATGCTTCACCGTAGGGATGGATCCAGGTATCCTCCAGAAGTGACGCTTGGCAGTTCAATCTTGGTTTCATCAGACCAGAGAATCTTGTTCTCATGGTATGAGAGTCCTTTAGGTGCCTTTTGGCAAACTCCAAGCAGGCTGTCGTGCCTTTTACTGATGAGCGGCTTCCGTCTGGCCACTCTACCGTAAAGGCCTGATTGCTGGAGTGCTACAGAGATGGTTGTCCCATCTCCACAGAGGAACTCGGGAGCCCTGTCAATGTGACCATCGGGGTTTTGGTCACCTCCCTGACCAAGATGTTCTCCCCAGATTGCTCAGATTGACTGGGTGGCCAGCTCTAGGAAGGTTTGGTGGTTCCAAACGTCTTTCATTTAAGAATAATGGAGGCCACTGTGTTCTTGGGGACATTCAATGCTGCAGAAATGGTTTGGTAACTTGCCCCAGATCTGTGCCTCGATACAATCCTGTCTCGGCGCACTACGAACAATTCCTTTGACCTCGTGGCTTATTTTTTGCGATGACATGCAGTGTCAACTGTGGGACCTTATATAGACAGGTGTGTGCCTTTCCAAATCATGTTCAATCAATTGAATTTACCATAGGTGGACACCAATCAAGTTGTAGAAACATCTCAAGGATGATCAATGGAAACAGGACGCACCTGTGCTCAATTTCGAGTCTCATAGCAAACGGTCTGAATATTTTGTAAATAAGGTATTTGTTTTTTTATTTGTAATTAAATGTGCAAATATTTCTAAAAACCTGTTTCAGCCTTTTCATTATGGTGTATTGTGTGTAGATTGATGAGGATTTGTTTTTCTTTAATCCCTTTTAGAAAAAGGATTTAACGTAACAAAATGTGGAAAAAGGGAAGAGGTCTGAATAGTTTCTGAATGTACTATACACTCACACACACACTCCTGTCTCCTTGGTTTTAGTTTTCAATTTTTTTAGGGTTTAGATCAGATGTAATATTGCAGATAAGATTGTGGCTTCCATCAATGTAATTGTCTGCATAATCTCCAATCCCCAATATTTCTTTTGTAAATATATATTTATAAAATATGTTCACCTTTATTATTTTCCCCTAACCCTACCATCCCTCCCCTAATTGGAGTGAACTAATGGACAACAACACTTAGGCTTCTACTTCCAGCTTATACAGTTGAAGTCGGAAGTTTACACACACCTTAGCCAACTACATTTAAACTCAGTTTTTCACAATTCATGACATTTAATCAGAGTAAAAATTCCCTGTTTTAGGTCAGTTAGGATCACCACTTTATTTTAAGAATGTGAAATGTCAGAATAGTAGAGAGAATGACCTATTTCAGCTTTTATTTCTTTCATCACATTCCCAGTGGGTCAGAAGTTTACATACGCTCACTTAGTATTTGGTAGTATTGCCTTTAAATTGTTTAACTAGGGTCAAATGTTTCAGGTAGCCTTCCACAAGCTTCCCACAATAAGTTGGGTGAATTTTGGCCCATTCCTTCTGACAGAGCTGGTGTAACTGAGTCAGGTTTGTAGGCCTCCTTGCTCGCATATGCTTTTTCAGTTCTGCCCACAAATGTTCTATGGGATTGAGGTCAGGGCTTTGTGATGGCCACTCCAATACCTTGACTTTGTTGTCCTTAAGCCATTTTGCCACAACTTTGGAAGTATGCTTGGGGTCCTTGTCCATTTGGAATACCCATTTGCGACCAAGCTTTGACTTCCTGACTGATGTCTTGAGATGTTGCTTCAATATATCCACATAATTTTCCACCCTCATGATGCCATCTATTTTGTGAAGTGCACCAGTCCCTCCTGCAGCAAAGCACCACCACAACCGTGCTTCATGGTTGGGATGGTGATCTTTGGCTTGCAAGCCTCCCCCTTTTTCCTCCAAACATAACGATGGTCATTATGGCCAAACAGTTCTATTTTTGTTTCATCAGACCAGAGGACATTTCTCCAATAAGTACAATCTTTGTCCCCATGTGCAGCTGCAAACCGTAATCTGGGTTTTTTATGGCGGTTTTGGAGCAGTGGCTTCTTCCTTGCTAAGCGGCCTTTCAGGTTATGTCAGTATAGAACTAGTTTTACTGTGGATGTGGATACTTTTGTACCTGTTTCCTCCAGCATCTTCACAAGGTCCTTTGCTGTTGTTCTGGGATTGATTCGCACTTTTCGCACCAAAGAATGTTCATCTCTAGGAGACAGAAAGCGTCCCCTTTCTGAGCGCTATGACGGCTGCTTGGTCCCATGTTGTTTATACTTGCGTACTATTGTTTGTATAGATGAACATGGTACCTTCAGGCATTTGGAAATTGCTCCCAAGGATGAACCAGACTTGTGGAGGTCTACAATTCTTTTTCTGAGGTCTTGGCTGATTTCTTTTGTTTTTGCCATGATGTCAAGCAAAGAGGCACTGAGTTTGAAGGCAGGCCTTGAAATACATCCACAGGTCCACAGGTCCATACAGTGAATTATAAGTGAAATAACAATTATAAACAATTGTTGGGAAAATTACTTGTGTCATGCACAAAGTAAATGTCCTAACCAACTTGCCAAAACTATAGTTAGTTAACAAGAAATTTGTGGAGTAGTTGAAAAATTAGTTTTAATGACTCCAACCTAAGTGTCTGTAAACTTCCGTCTTCAACTGTACATATTTTACGGACACAGTATATTTCACAATATTTATCTTTTGTTTGTTTTTAGTCCCATCCATCAGCTACCCTCAACCCCTCCCATCTATCTCTGAACACCATCCAGTCCCATCCATCAGCTACCTTCAACCCCTCCCATCCGTCTCTGAACACCATTCCCCAGCCTCCCATCCCATCTCTCTGAACACCATCCAGTCCCATCCATCAGCTACCTTCAACCCCTCCCATCTATCTCTGAACATCATCCAGTCCCATCCATCAGCTACATTCAACCCCTCCCATCTATCTCTGAACACCATTCAGTCCCAGCCTTCAGCTACCTTCAACCCCCTCCCATCTATCTCTGAACACCATCCAGTCCCATCCATCAGCTACCTTCAACCCCTCCCATCTATCTCCATCATCCCCCATCCATCAGCTACCCTCAACCCCTCCCGTCTATCTCTGAACACCATCCAGTCCCAGCCTTCAGCTCCACTCAACCCCTCCCATCTATCTCTGAACACCATCCAGTCCCATCCATCAGCTACCCTCAACCCCTCCCATCTATCTCTGAACACCATCCAGTTTGGATTTCTATTTGACATATATTTTGAAACTGTGCTGTTTCACAAAAGTTCTGAACCTTTCTATTCTCATAGATTCTACTGATTGTAAATTAAAATAAACATTTTTTGCTAAGAGTATTATTACATTATTGATCGATTGACTATGACTTTTTAAAGTCACTCAGCAGTGCTATTTGCAGAGTTAGCTCCAGGTAAATGTTGCAATTATTCAGCCATTCTTGAACCTGCATCCAAAAACAACCTACATATGGACAGTACCACGTTTCAGGTAAAACCCAGATGCAGAGAACGTCGAAGTAACAACAGTTTATTAATCGAACAGGGGCAGGAAAAAGCAGGTCCTGGATAGGCAGAGGTCAGTAATCCAGATAGGTGGGGCAAAGGTACAGGACTGCAGGCAGGCTCAGGATCAGGGCAGGCAGAGGTCAGTAATCCAGATAGGTGGGGCAAAGGTACAGGACAGACGGCAGTCAGGCTCAGGATCAGGGCAGGCAGAGGTCAGTAATCCAGAAAGGTGGGGCAAAGGTACAGGATGGCAGGCAGAATGGTCAACACCGGGAAAACTAGGAAACAGGAACAATCGAGAGACAGGAGCAGAGGGGAAAACGCTGGCTTGACGGAAGAAAACGAACTGGCAACAGACAAAAGGAGAACACAGGTATAAATACACAGGGGATAATGGGGAAGACAGGCGACACCTGGAGGGGCGTGGAGACAAACACAAAGACAGCTGAAACAGATCATGGTGTGACACCATCTTCGCAGCAAAATCTGCAGAGCTGGGATGGTTGTATCCCCCTTATATATACTCAGCAAAATATAAACATCCTCTCACTGTCAATTGCGTTTATTTTCAGCAAATGTAACATGTGTAAATATTTGTATGAACATAACAAGATTCAACAACTAAGACATAAACTGAACAAGTTCCACAGACATGTGACTAACCTGTTCTGGGATAATGTGTCCCTGAACAAAGGGAGGGTCAAAAGTAACAGTCAGTATCTGGTGTGGCCACCAGCTGCATTAAGTACTGCAGTGCATCTCCTCCTCATGGATGGCACCAGATTTGCCAGTTCTTGCTCTGATGTTACCCCACTCTTCCACCAAGGCACCTGCAAGTTCCCGGACATTTCTGGGGGGAATGGCCCTAGCCCTTACCCTCCGATCCAACAGGTCCCATACGTGCTTAATGGGATTGAGATCCGGGCTCTTCCCTGGCCATGGTAGAACGCTGACATTCCTGTCTTGCAGGAAATCACACACAGAACAGGCAGGTTGGCTGGTGGCATTGTCATGCTGGTGGGTCATGTCAGGATGAGCCTGCAGGAAGGGTAACACATGAGGGAGGATGTCTTCCCTGTAACGCACAGCGTTGAGATTGCCTGCAATGACAACAAGCTCAGTCCGATGATGCTGTGACACACCGCCCCAGACCATGACGGACCCTCCACCTCCAAATCGATCCCGCTCCAGAGTACAGGCCTCGGTGGAATGCTCATTCCTTCAACGATATACGCGGATCCGACCATCACCCCTGGTGAGACAAAACCAGGACTCGTCAGTGAAGAGCACTTTTTTCCAGTCCTGTCTGGTCCAGCGACGGTGGGTTTGTGCTCATAGGCAATGCTGTTGCTGGTGATGTCTGGTGAGGACCTGCCTTACAACAGGCCTACAAGCCATCAGTCCAGCCTCTCTCGGCCTATTGTGGACAGTCTGAGCACTGATGGTGGGATTGTAAATTCCTGGTGTAACTCGGACATTTGTTGTTGCAATCCTGTACCTGTCCCGCAGGTGTGATGTTCAGATGCACCAATCCTGTGCAGGTGTTGTTACATGTGGTCTGCCACTACGAGGACAATCAGCTGTCCGCCCCATCTCCCTGTAGCTCTGTCTTAGGCGTCTCAAAGTACGGACATTGCAATTTATTGCCCTGGCCACATCTGCGGTCCTCATGCCTCCTTGCAGCATGCCTAAGGCACGTTCACGCAGATGAGCAGGGACCCTGGGCATCTTTCTTTTGGTGTTTTTCAGAGTCAGTAGAAAGGCCTCTTTAGTGTCCTAAGTTTTCATAACTGTGACCTTAGTGCCTTAACGACCATTCCACAGGTGCATGTTCATTAATTGTTTATGGTTCATTGAACAAGCATGGGAAACAGTGTTTAAACCCTTTACAATGAAGATCTGTGAAGTTATTTGGATTTTTATGAATTATCTTTGAAAGACAGGGTCCTGAAAAAGGGACGTTTTTTGGGGGGGGATGGGTTTATAACATTCTATTGGTTGAAAGAATATTGCATAATAATTTATACGGAAAAACATTTTGAAGCCAGCATGTTTTGTGTATCAGTTCATAAACCATGTGCCATGGAATCGGTACATCTAAAATCTCTTCCCAACTATTTTGCAATCTACAGTATATGGCACAGCTGTCTCCTTATTCCCATATACTGTAGGCCTTAATACTCTCCAAACACAATGCAAAAGAAACCTCAAAACAGCACACTTCCAGTTCAGGTCCAAGACCAAAATGCTCTTTTAAAAGACAATAAACCTATTCATGGTGAAATGAAGTGGATCTGAGATGAAGGCTTGCTAAACAGGGTTTGTGGTTGACTATACCTGATGAAGACTTGCTGAACAGGGTTGGTGGTTGACTGTACCTGATGAGGGCTTGCTAAACAGGGTTAGTGGTTGACTGTACCTGATGAAGGCTTGCTGAACAGGGTTGGTGGTTGACTGTACCTGATGAAGGCTTGCTAAACAGGGTTAGTGGTTGATTGTACCTGATGAAGGCTTGCTGAACAGGGTTGGTGGTTGACTGTACCTGATGAAGGCTTGCTGAACAGGGTTGGTGGTTGACTGTACCTGATGAAGGCTTGCTAAACAGGGTTAGTGGTTGACTGTACCTGATGAAGGCTTGCTGAACAGGGTTAGTGGTTGAATGTACCTGATGAAGGCTTGCTGAACAGGGTTAGTGGTTGACTGTACCTGATGAAGGCTTGCTAAACAGGGTTAGTGGTTGACTGTACCTGATGAAGGCTTGCTAAACATGGTTAATGGTTGACTGTACCTGATGAAGGCTTGCTAAACATGGTTAGTGCTTGACTGTACCTGATGAAGGCTTGCTAAACAGGGTTAGTGGTTGACTATACCCGATGAAGGCTTGCTAAACAGGGTTAGTGGTTGACTGTACCTGATGAAGGCTTGCTAAACAGGGTTTGTGGTTGACTATACCTGATGAAGGCTTGCTAAACAGGGTAAGTGGTTGACAGGCTCACAGACACATTGCTAGATGGTTTACCAGTGAAGAAGTAAGCCTTGGACAAGTAAGTCTTGTCCGAGCCAGAACAACCCATAGGGGCAAGAGCCTTTTTCCAGTCTCTGTAGCCTACAAATATATCCCCTGGACAAGACGCTAGGTTCACCAGTGAGGGCCCATCCCCCCCAAAAAAATGCTACATCATGTCAGTCTCATTAAGGGTAACATGAATTGCTGCCAGAAAGCTCTCTCACAGTACAAGAAGACTCTTTTAATAGCAGCCAGATTATTTTATTTGATCTAAGGAGCTCAGCATCAGTTAACCACTTTATGTGTAGAGACAATCTGGCATGACCTGGGATAGGGTTGTTGCATGTGTTGTGATGGAACAGGAGTGTTAAGGAGAGGCACACCAGAGGGACAGGGGGCGTCTTTAAAAGCCGATTGTTCCCATCATCCTCCACACGACCCCCATGGGAGGGGTCCCATTGTCCCCTCGCCTCCCCACCCCACTCTCCTCTTTCTTCTTCACTCACTCACACAACTCTGTCACACACACCCCAAAGCCGACAGCTGTGCCCGAGGCCCCCCCCCCGAGAGTATCAGTGACAGCCGTGAGGGGTAATTAACTTTACACTTTATCATGTTCAATTAGGCCTCACACACACACACACACACTCACTCCCCCATCCCCCCAGTGCCTGATGGCTTAAGGAGCGTTCCGTGTTTTGTCAAGGACCTCTCCGCCCCCTGACGGGTCCTGATGACACAGATAGATGGCCAGAAACATGTCCGATTAACACAGAAATAAAACAGTTAAAACGGAGGCGGAACCCTCGCTCCCAAATCTCATCTGCCACGGCCCGGCCCCTTAACGTACCATTGATTAACCACTAAACACATACACACACACACACATTGTTGTTACCTGTAAGT